>NW_027167808.1:0-124318 GCF_040954835.1 Lepisosteus oculatus | reverse complement strand
TGCTGAAAAACACGTTTGAAACTTTCTGTACACTGGGGTTAAGGGCTTAGTGGGTGGGCTCTTCTGAGCCTTGCTTGTGACATGGAGATTCAGTTGTCTGAAAAAACGCGCGTATTTCCAGCTGAAAAACACGTTGAAAGTGTGATGTTACTGCCCCATAACTTACATGGGGTGATCAACTTGCAGAAACATGTTTATTTCTGCTGAAAAACACTGTTTTGACCCTTTCTGCACACTGGGGTTAAGGGCTGAGTGTGTGGGCACCTCTGAGCCTTGCTGTTACAAGGAGATTCAGTTGTATGAAAAAACGCGCTTATTTCGGGCTGAAAAACACGTTTTGAAAAGTGTGATGTTACTGCCCCATAACTTACATGGGGTTGACCAAACTTGCAGAAACATGTTTATTTCTGCTGAAAAACACGTTTTGACCCTTTCTGCACACTGGGGTTAAGGGCTGAGTGTGTGGGCACTTCTGAGCCTTGCTGTTACAAGGAGATTCAGTTTGTCTGAGAAAAACGCGTTTATTTCGGCTGAAAAACACGTTTTGAAAAGTGTGATGTTACTGCCCCATAACTTACATGGGGTTGACCAAACTTGCAGAAACATGTTTATTTCTGCTGAAAAACACGTTTTGACCCTTTCTGCACACTGGGGTTAAGGGCTGAGTGTGTGGGCACTTCTGAGCCTTGCTGTTACAAGTAGATTCAGTTGCCTGAAAAAACGCGTTTATTTCGGGCTGAAAAACACGTTTTGAAAAGAGTGATGTTACTGCCCCATAACTTACATGGGGTTGACCAAACTTGCAGAAACATGTTTATTTCTGCTGAAAAACACGTTTTGACCCTTTCTGCACACTGGGGTTAAGGGCTGAGTGTGTGGGCACTTCTGAGCCTTGCTGTTACAAGGAGATTCAGTTGTCTGAAAAAACGCGCTTATTTCGGGCTGAAAAACACGTTTTGAAAAGTGTGATGTTACTGCCCCATAACTTACATGGGGTTGACCAAACTTGCAGAAACATGTTTATTTCTGCTGAAAAACACGTTTTGACCCTTTCTGCACACTGGGGTTAAGGGCTGAGTGTGTGGGCACCTCTGAGCCTTGCTGTTACAAGGAGATTCAGTTGTCTGAAAAAACGCGCTTATTTCGGGCTGAAAAACACGTTTTGAAAAGTGTGATGTTACTGCCCCATAACTTACATGGGGTTGACCAAACTTGCAGAAACATGTTTATTTCTGCTGAAAAACACGTTTTGACCCTTTCTGCACACTGGGGTTAAGGGCTGAGTGTGTGGGCACTTCTGAGCCTTGCTGTTACAAGGAGATTCAGTTGTCTGAAAAAACGCGCTTATTTCGGGCTGAAAAACACGTTTTGAAAAGTTTGATGTTACTGCCCCATAACTTACATGGGGTTGACCAAACTTGCAGAAACATGTTTATTTCTGCTGAAAAACACGTTTTGACCCTTTCTGCACACTGGGGTTAAGGGCTGAGTGTGTGGGCACTTCTGAGCCTTGCTGTTACAAGTAGATTCAGTTGCCTGAAAAAACGCGCTTATTTCGGGCTGAAAAACACGTTTTGAAAAGTGTGATGTTACTGCCCCATAACTTACATGGGGTTGACCAAACTTGCAGAAACATGTTTATTTCTGCTGAAAAACACGTTTTGACCCTTTCTGCACACTGGGGTTAAGGGCTGAGTGTGTGGGCACTTCTGAGCCTTGCTGTTACAAGTAGATTCAGTTGCCTGAAAAAACGTGTTTATTTCGGGCTGAAAAACACGTTTTGAAAAGTGTGATGTTACTGCCCCATAACTTACATGGGGTTGTCCAAACTTGCAGAAACATGTTTATTTCTGCTGAAAAACACGTTTTGACCCTTTCTGCACACTGGGGTTAAGGGCTGAGTGTGTGGGCACTTCTGAGCCTTGCTGTTACAAGTAGATTCAGTTGCCTGAAAAAACGTGTTTATTTCGGGCTGAAAAACACGTTTTGAAAAGTGTGATGTTACTGCCCCATAACTTACATGGGGTTGACCAAACTTGCAGAAACATGTTTATTTCTGATGAAAAACACGTTTGACCCTTTCTGCACACTGGGGTTAAGGGCTGAGTGTGTGGGCACTTCTGAGCCTTGCTGTTACAAGGAGATTCAGTTGTCTGAAAAAACGCGCTTATTTCGGGCTGAAAAACACGTTTTGAAAAGTGTGATGTTACTGCCCCATAACTTACATGGGGTTGACCAAACTTGCAGAAACATGTTTATTTCTGCTGAAAAACACGTTTTGACCCTTTCTGCACACTGGGGTTAAGGGCTGAGTGTGTGGGCACCTCTGAGCCTTGCTGTTACAAGGAGATTCAGTTGTATGAAAAAAACGCGCTTATTTCGGGCTGAAAAACACGTTTTGAAAAGTGTGATGTTACTGCCCCATAACTTACATGGGGTTGACCAAACTTGCAGAAACATGTTTATTTCTGCTGAAAAACACGTTTTGACCCTTTCTGCACACTGGGGTTAAGGGCTGAGTGTGTGGGCACTTCTGAGCCTTGCTGTTACAAGGAGATTCAGTTGTCTGAGAAAACGCGTTTATTTCGGGCTGAAAAACACGTTTTGAAAAGTGTGATGTTACTGCCCCATAACTTACATGGGGTTGACCAAACTTGCAGAAACATGTTTATTTCTGCTGAAAAACACGTTTTGACCCTTTCTGCACACTGGGGTTAAGGGCTGAGTGTGTGGGCACTTCTGAGCCTTGCTGTTACAAGTAGATTCAGTTGCCTGAAAAAACGCGTTTATTTCGGGCTGAAAAACACGTTTTGAAAAGAGTGATGTTACTGCCCCATAACTTACATGGGGTTGACCAAACTTGCAGAAACATGTTTATTTCTGCTGAAAAACACGTTTTGACCCTTTCTGCACACTGGGGTTAAGGGCTGAGTGTGTGGGCACTTCTGAGCCTTGCTGTTACAAGGAGATTCAGTTGTCTGAAAAAACGCGCTTATTTCGGGCTGAAAAACACGTTTTGAAAAGTGTGATGTTACTGCCCCATAACTTACATGGGGTTGACCAAACTTGCAGAAACATGTTTATTTCTGCTGAAAAACACGTTTTGACCCTTTCTGCACACTGGGGTTAAGGGCTGAGTGTGTGGGCACCTCTGAGCCTTGCTGTTACAAGGAGATTCAGTTGTCTGAAAAAACGCGCTTATTTCGGGCTGAAAAACACGTTTTGAAAAGTGTGATGTTACTGCCCCATAACTTACATGGGGTTGACCAAACTTGCAGAAACATGTTTATTTCTGCTGAAAAACACGTTTTGACCCTTTCTGCACACTGGGGTTAAGGGCTGAGTGTGTGGGCACTTCTGAGCCTTGCTGTTACAAGGAGATTCAGTTGTCTGAAAAAACGCGCTTATTTCGGGCTGAAAAACACGTTTTGAAAAGTTTGATGTTACTGCCCCATAACTTACATGGGGTTGACCAAACTTGCAGAAACATGTTTATTTCTGCTGAAAAACACGTTTTGACCCTTTCTGCACACTGGGGTTAAGGGCTGAGTGTGTGGGCACTTCTGAGCCTTGCTGTTACAAGGAGATTCAGTTGACTGAAAAAACGCGCTTATTTCGGGCTGAAAAACACGTTTTGAAAAGTGTGATGTTACTGCCCCATAACTTACATGGGGTTGACCAAACTTGCAGAAACATGTTTATTTCTGCTGAAAAACACGTTTTGACCCTTTCTGCACACTGGGGTTAAGGGCTGAGTGTGTGGGCACTTCTGAGCCTTGCTGTTACAAGTAGATTCAGTTGCCTGAAAAACGTGTTTATTTCGGGCTGAAAAACACGTTTTGAAAAGTGTGATGTTACTGCCCCATAACTTACATGGGGTTGACCAAACTTGCAGAAACATGTTTATTTCTGATGAAAAACACGTTTTGACCCTTTCTGCACACTGGGGTTAAGGGCTGAGTGTGTGGGCACTTCTGAGCCTTGCTGTTACAAGGAGATTCAGTTGTCTGAAAAAACGCGCTTATTTCGGGCTGAAAAACACGTTTTGAAAAGTGTGATGTTACTGCCCCATAACATACATGGGGTTGACCAAACTTGCAGAAACATGTTTATTTCTGCTGAAAAACACGTTTTGACCCTTTCTGCACACTGGGGTTAAGGGCTGAGTGTGTGGGCACCTCTGAGCCTTGCTGTTACAAGGAGATTCAGTTGTCTGAAAAAACGCGTTTATTTCGAGCTGAAAAACACGTTTTGAAAAGTGTGATGTTACTGCCCCATAACTTACATGGGGTTGACCAAACTTGCAGAAACATGTTTATTTCTGCTGAAAAACACGTTTTGACCCTTTCTGCACACTGGGGTTAAGGGCTGAGTGTGTGGGCACTTCTGAGCCTTGCTGTTACAAGTAGATTCAGTTGCCTGAAAAAACGCGTTTATTTCGGGCTGAAAAACACGTTTTGAAAAGTGTGATGTGACTGCCCCATAACTTACATGGGGTTGACCAAACTTGCAGAAACATGTTTATTTCTGCTGAAAAACACGTTTTGACCCTTTCTGCACACTGGGGTTAAGGGCTGAGTGTGTGGGCACTTCTGAGCCTTGCTGTTACAAGGAGATTCAGTTGTCTGAAAAAACGCGCTTATTTCGGGCTGAAAAACACGTTTTGAAAAGTGTGATGTTACTGCCCCATAACTTACATGGGGTTGACCAAACTTGCAGAAACATGTTTATTTCTGCTGAAAAACACGTTTTGACCCTTTCTGCACAGTGGGGTTAAGGGCTGAGTGTGTGGGCACTTCTGAGCCTTGCTGTTACAAGGAGATTCAGTTGTCTGAAAAAACGCGCTTATTTCGGGCTGAAAAACACGTTTTGAAAAGTGTGATGTTACTGCCCCATAACTTACATGGGGTTGACCAAACTTGCAGAAACATGTTTATTTCTGCTGAAAAACACGTTTTGACCCTTTCTGCACACTGGGGTTAAGGGCTGAGTGTGTGGGCACTTCTGAGCCTTGCTGTTACAAGTAGATTCAGTTGCCTGAAAAAACGTGTTTATTTCGGGCTGAAAAACACGTTTTGAAAAGTGTGATGTTACTGCCCCATAACTTACAAGGGTTGTCCAAACTTGCAGAAACATGTTTATTTCTGCTGAAAAACACGTTTTGACCCTTTCTGCACACTGGGGTTAAGGGCTGAGTGTGTGGGCACTTCTGAGCCTTGCTGTTACAAGTAGATTCAGTTGCCTGAAAAAACGTGTTTATTTCGGGCTGAAAAACACGTTTTGAAAAGTGTGATGTTACTGCCCCATAACTTACATGGGGTTGACCAAACTTGCAGAAACATGTTTATTTCTGCTGAAAAACACGTTTTGACCCTTTCTGCACACTGGGGTTAAGGGCTGAGTGTGTGGGCACTTCTGAGCCTTGCTGTTACAAGGAGATTCAGTTGTCTGAAAAAACGCGCTTATTTCGGGCTGAAAAACACGTTTTGAAAAGTGTGATGTTACTGCCCCATAACTTACATGGGGTTGACCAAACTTGCAGAAACATGTTTATTTCTGCTGAAAAACACGTTTTGACCCTTTCTGCACACTGGGGTTAAGGGCTGAGTGTGTGGGCACCTCTGAGCCTTGCTGTTACAAGGAGATTCAGTTGTATGAAAAAACGCGCTTATTTCGGGCTGAAAAACACGTTTTGAAAAGTGTGATGTTACTGCCCCATAACTTACATGGGGTTGACCAAACTTGCAGAAACATGTTTATTTCTGCTGAAAAACACGTTTTGACCCTTTCTGCACACTGGGGTTAAGGGCTGAGTGTGTGGGCACTTCTGAGCCTTGCTGTTACAAGGAGATTCAGTTGTCTGAGAAAACGCGTTTATTTCGGGCTGAAAAACACGTTTTGAAAAGTGTGATGTTACTGCCCCATAACTTACATGGGGTTGACCAAACTTGCAGAAACATGTTTATTTCTGCTGAAAAACACGTTTTGACCCTTTCTGCACACTGGGGTTAAGGGCTGAGTGTGTGGGCACTTCTGAGCCTTGCTGTTACAAGTAGATTCAGTTGCCTGAAAAAACGCGTTTATTTCGGGCTGAAAAACACGTTTTGAAAAGAGTGATGTTACTGCCCCATAACTTACATGGGGTTGACCAAACTTGCAGAAACATGTTTATTTCTGCTGAAAAACACGTTTTGACCCTTTCTGCACACTGGGGTTAAGGGCTGAGTGTGTGGGCACTTCTGAGCCTTGCTGTTACAAGGAGATTCAGTTGTCTGAAAAAACGCGCTTATTTCGGGCTGAAAAACACGTTTTGAAAAGTGTGATGTTACTGCCCCATAACTTACATGGGGTTGACCAAACTTGCAGAAACATGTTTATTTCTGCTGAAAAACACGTTTTGACCCTTTCTGCACACTGGGGTTAAGGGCTGAGTGTGTGGGCACCTCTGAGCCTTGCTGTTACAAGGAGATTCAGTTGTCTGAAAAAACGCGCTTATTTCGGGCTGAAAAACACGTTTTGAAAAGTGTGATGTTACTGCCCCATAACTTACATGGGGTTGACCAAACTTGCAGAAACATGTTTATTTCTGCTGAAAAACACGTTTTGACCCTTTCTGCACACTGGGGTTAAGGGCTGAGTGTGTGGGCACTTCTGAGCCTTGCTGTTACAAGGAGATTCAGTTGTCTGAAAAAACGCGCTTATTTCGGGCTGAAAAACACGTTTTGAAAAGTTTGATGTTACTGCCCCATAACTTACATGGGGTTGACCAAACTTGCAGAAACATGTTTATTTCTGCTGAAAAACACGTTTTGACCCTTTCTGCACACTGGGGTTAAGGGCTGAGTGTGTGGGCACTTCTGAGCCTTGCTGTTACAAGGAGATTCAGTTGACTGAAAAAACGCGCTTATTTCGGGCTGAAAAACACGTTTTGAAAAGTGTGATGTTACTGCCCCATAACTTACATGGGGTTGACCAAACTTGCAGAAACATGTTTATTTCTGCTGAAAAACACGTTTTGACCCTTTCTGCACACTGGGGTTAAGGGCTGAGTGTGTGGGCACTTCTGAGCCTTGCTGTTACAAGTAGATTCAGTTGCCTGAAAAACGTGTTTATTTCGGGCTGAAAAACACGTTTTGAAAAGTGTGATGTTACTGCCCCATAACTTACATGGGGTTGACCAAACTTGCAGAAACATGTTATTTCTGATGAAAAACACGTTTTGACCCTTTCTGCACACTGGGGTTAAGGGCTGAGTGTGTGGGCACTTCTGAGCCTTGCTGTTACAAGGAGATTCAGTTGTCTGAAAAAACGCGCTTATTTCGGGCTGAAAAACACGTTTTGAAAAGTGTGATGTTACTGCCCCATAACTTACATGGGGTTGACCAAACTTGCAGAAACATGTTTATTTCTGCTGAAAAACACGTTTTGACCCTTTCTGCACACTGGGGTTAAGGGCTGAGTGTGTGGGCACCTCTGAGCCTTGCTGTTACAAGGAGATTCAGTTGTATGAAAAAACGCGCTTATTTCGGGCTGAAAAACACGTTTTGAAAAGTGTGATGTTACTGCCCCATAACTTACATGGGGTTGACCAAACTTGCAGAAACATGTTTATTTCTGCTGAAAAACACGTTTTGACCCTTTCTGCACACTGGGGTTAAGGGCTGAGTGTGTGGGCACTTCTGAGCCTTGCTGTTACAAGGAGATTCAGTTGTCTGAGAAAACGCGTTTATTTCGGGCTGAAAAACACGTTTTGAAAAGTGTGATGTTACTGCCCCATAACTTACATGGGGTTGACCAAACTTGCAGAAACATGTTTATTTCTGCTGAAAAACACGTTTTGACCCTTTCTGCACACTGGGGTTAAGGGCTGAGTGTGTGGGCACTTCTGAGCCTTGCTGTTACAAGTAGATTCAGTTGCCTGAAAAAACGCGTTTATTTCGGGCTGAAAAACACGTTTTGAAAAGAGTGATGTTACTGCCCCATAACTTACATGGGGTTGACCAAACTTGCAGAAACATGTTTATTTCTGCTGAAAAACACGTTTTGACCCTTTCTGCACACTGGGGTTAAGGGCTGAGTGTGTGGGCACTTCTGAGCCTTGCTGTTACAAGGAGATTCAGTTGTCTGAAAAAACGCGCTTATTTCGGGCTGAAAAACACGTTTTGAAAAGTGTGATGTTACTGCCCCATAACTTACATGGGGTTGACCAAACTTGCAGAAACATGTTTATTTCTGCTGAAAAACACGTTTTGACCCTTTCTGCACACTGGGGTTAAGGGCTGAGTGTGTGGGCACCTCTGAGCCTTGCTGTTACAAGGAGATTCAGTTGTCTGAAAAAACGCGCTTATTTCGGGCTGAAAAACACGTTTTGAAAAGTGTGATGTTACTGCCCCATAACTTACATGGGGTTGACCAAACTTGCAGAAACATGTTTATTTCTGCTGAAAAACACGTTTTGACCCTTTCTGCACACTGGGGTTAAGGGCTGAGTGTGTGGGCACTTCTGAGCCTTGCTGTTACAAGGAGATTCAGTTGTCTGAAAAAACGCGCTTATTTCGGGCTGAAAAACACGTTTTGAAAAGTTTGATGTTACTGCCCCATAACTTACATGGGGTTGACCAAACTTGCAGAAACATGTTTATTTCTGCTGAAAAACACGTTTTGACCCTTTCTGCACACTGGGGTTAAGGGCTGAGTGTGTGGGCACTTCTGAGCCTTGCTGTTACAAGGAGATTCAGTTGACTGAAAAAACGCGCTTATTTCGGGCTGAAAAACACGTTTTGAAAAGTGTGATGTTACTGCCCCATAACTTACATGGGGTTGACCAAACTTGCAGAAACATGTTTATTTCTGCTGAAAAACACGTTTTGACCCTTTCTGCACACTGGGGTTAAGGGCTGAGTGTGTGGGCACTTCTGAGCCTTGCTGTTACAAGTAGATTCAGTTGCCTGAAAAAACGTGTTTATTTCGGCTGAAAAACACGTTTTGAAAAGTGTGATGTTACTGCCCCATAACTTACATGGGGTTGACCAAACTTGCAGAAACATGTTTATTTCTGATGAAAAACACGTTTTGACCCTTTCTGCACACTGGGGTTAAGGGCTGAGTGTGTGGGCACTTCTGAGCCTTGCTGTTACAAGGAGATTCAGTTGTCTGAAAAAACGCGCTTATTTCGGGCTGAAAAACACGTTTTGAAAAGTGTGATGTTACTGCCCCATAACATACATGGGGTTGACCAAACTTGCAGAAACATGTTTATTTCTGCTGAAAAACACGTTTTGACCCTTTCTGCACACTGGGGTTAAGGGCTGAGTGTGTGGGCACCTCTGAGCCTTGCTGTTACAAGGAGATTCAGTTGTCCTGAAAAAACGCGTTTATTTCGAGCTGAAAAACACGTTTTGAAAAGTGTGATGTTACTGCCCCATAACTTACATGGGGTTGACCAAACTTGCAGAAACATGTTTATTTCTGCTGAAAAACACGTTTTGACCCTTTCTGCACACTGGGGTTAAGGGCTGAGTGTGTGGGCACTTCTGAGCCTTGCTGTTACAAGTAGATTCAGTTGCCTGAAAAAACGCGTTTATTTCGGGCTGAAAAACACGTTTTGAAAAGTGTGATGTGACTGCCCCATAACTTACATGGGGTTGACCAAACTTGCAGAAACATGTTTATTTCTGCTGAAAAACACGTTTTGACCCTTTCTGCACACTGGGGTTAAGGGCTGAGTGTGTGGGCACTTCTGAGCCTTGCTGTTACAAGGAGATTCAGTTGTCTGAAAAAACGCGCTTATTTCGGGCTGAAAAACACGTTTTGAAAAGTGTGATGTTACTGCCCCATAACTTACATGGGGTTGACCAAACTTGCAGAAACATGTTTATTTCTGCTGAAAAACACGTTTTGACCCTTTCTGCACAGTGGGGTTAAGGGCTGAGTGTGTGGGCACTTCTGAGCCTTGCTGTTACAAGGAGATTCAGTTGTCTGAAAAAACGCGCTTATTTCGGGCTGAAAAACACGTTTTGAAAAGTGTGATGTTACTGCCCCATAACTTACATGGGGTTGACCAAACTTGCAGAAACATGTTTATTTCTGCTGAAAAACACGTTTTGACCCTTTCTGCACACTGGGGTTAAGGGCTGAGTGTGTGGGCACTTCTGAGCCTTGCTGTTACAAGTAGATTCAGTTGCCTGAAAAAACGTGTTTATTTCGGGCTGAAAAACACGTTTTGAAAAGTGTGATGTTACTGCCCCATAACTTACAAGGGGTTGTCCAAACTTGCAGAAACATGTTTATTTCTGCTGAAAAACACGTTTTGACCCTTTCTGCACACTGGGGTTAAGGGCTGAGTGTGTGGGCACTTCTGAGCCTTGCTGTTACAAGTAGATTCAGTTGCCTGAAAAAACGTGTTTATTTCGGGCTGAAAAACACGTTTTGAAAAGTGTGATGTTACTGCCCCATAACTTACATGGGGTTGACCAAACTTGCAGAAACATGTTTATTTCTGCTGAAAAACACGTTTTGACCCTTTCTGCACACTGGGGTTAAGGGCTGAGTGTGTGGGCACTTCTGAGCCTTGCTGTTACAAGGAGATTCAGTTGTCTGAAAAAACGCGCTTATTTCGGGCTGAAAAACACGTTTTGAAAAGTGTGATGTTACTGCCCCATAACTTACATGGGGTTGACCAAACTTGCAGAAACATGTTTATTTCTGCTGAAAAACACGTTTTGACCCTTTCTGCACACTGGGGTTAAGGGCTGAGTGTGTGGGCACCTCTGAGCCTTGCTGTTACAAGGAGATTCAGTTGTATGAAAAAACGCGCTTATTTCGGGCTGAAAAACACGTTTTGAAAAGTGTGATGTTACTGCCCCATAACTTACATGGGGTTGACCAAACTTGCAGAAACATGTTTATTTCTGCTGAAAAACACGTTTTGACCCTTTCTGCACACTGGGGTTAAGGGCTGAGTGTGTGGGCACTTCTGAGCCTTGCTGTTACAAGGAGATTCAGTTGTCTGAGAAAACGCGTTTATTTCGGGCTGAAAAACACGTTTTGAAAAGTGTGATGTTACTGCCCCATAACTTACATGGGGTTGACCAAACTTGCAGAAACATGTTTATTTCTGCTGAAAAACACGTTTTGACCCTTTCTGCACACTGGGGTTAAGGGCTGAGTGTGTGGGCACTTCTGAGCCTTGCTGTTACAAGTAGATTCAGTTGCCTGAAAAAACGCGTTTATTTCGGGCTGAAAAACACGTTTTGAAAAGAGTGATGTTACTGCCCCATAACTTACATGGGGTTGACCAAACTTGCAGAAACATGTTTATTTCTGCTGAAAAACACGTTTTGACCCTTTCTGCACACTGGGGTTAAGGGCTGAGTGTGTGGGCACTTCTGAGCCTTGCTGTTACAAGGAGATTCAGTTGTCTGAAAAAACGCGCTTATTTCGGGCTGAAAAACACGTTTTGAAAAGTGTGATGTTACTGCCCCATAACTTACATGGGGTTGACCAAACTTGCAGAAACATGTTTATTTCTGCTGAAAAACACGTTTTGACCCTTTCTGCACACTGGGGTTAAGGGCTGAGTGTGTGGGCACCTCTGAGCCTTGCTGTTACAAGGAGATTCAGTTGTCTGAAAAAACGCGCTTATTTCGGGCTGAAAAACACGTTTTGAAAAGTGTGATGTTACTGCCCCATAACTTACATGGGGTTGACCAAACTTGCAGAAACATGTTTATTTCTGCTGAAAAACACGTTTTGACCCTTTCTGCACACTGGGGTTAAGGGCTGAGTGTGTGGGCACTTCTGAGCCTTGCTGTTACAAGGAGATTCAGTTGTCTGAAAAAACGCGCTTATTTCGGGCTGAAAAACACGTTTTGAAAAGTTTGATGTTACTGCCCCATAACTTACATGGGGTTGACCAAACTTGCAGAAACATGTTTATTTCTGCTGAAAAACACGTTTTGACCCTTTCTGCACACTGGGGTTAAGGGCTGAGTGTGTGGGCACTTCTGAGCCTTGCTGTTACAAGGAGATTCAGTTGACTGAAAAAACGCGCTTATTTCGGGCTGAAAAACACGTTTTGAAAAGTGTGATGTTACTGCCCCATAACTTACATGGGGTTGACCAAACTTGCAGAAACATGTTTATTTCTGCTGAAAAACACGTTTTGACCCTTTCTGCACACTGGGGTTAAGGGCTGAGTGTGTGGGCACTTCTGAGCCTTGCTGTTACAAGTAGATTCAGTTGCCTGAAAAAACGTGTTTATTTCGGGCTGAAAAACACGTTTTGAAAAGTGTGATGTTACTGCCCCATAACTTACATGGGGTTGACCAAACTTGCAGAAACATGTTTATTTCTGATGAAAAACACGTTTTGACCCTTTCTGCACACTGGGGTTAAGGGCTGAGTGTGTGGGCACTTCTGAGCCTTGCTGTTACAAGGAGATTCAGTTGTCTGAAAAAACGCGCTTATTTCGGGCTGAAAAACACGTTTTGAAAAGTGTGATGTTACTGCCCCATAACATACATGGGGTTGACCAAACTTGCAGAAACATGTTTATTTCTGCTGAAAAACACGTTTTGACCCTTTCTGCACACTGGGGTTAAGGGCTGAGTGTGTGGGCACCTCTGAGCCTTGCTGTTACAAGGAGATTCAGTTGTCTGAAAAAACGCGTTTATTTCGAGCTGAAAAACACGTTTTGAAAAGTGTGATGTTACTGCCCCATAACTTACATGGGGTTGACCAAACTTGCAGAAACATGTTTATTTCTGCTGAAAAACACGTTTTGACCCTTTCTGCACACTGGGGTTAAGGGCTGAGTGTGTGGGCACTTCTGAGCCTTGCTGTTACAAGTAGATTCAGTTGCCTGAAAAAACGTGTTTATTTCGGGCTGAAAAACACGTTTTGAAAAGTGTGATGTTACTGCCCCATAACTTACATGGGGTTGACCAAACTTGCAGAAACATGTTTATTTCTGCTGAAAAACACGTTTTGACCCTTTCTGCACACTGGGGTTAAGGGCTGAGTGTGTGGGCACCTCTGAGCCTTGCTGTTACAAGGAGATTCAGTTGTCTGAAAAAACGCGTTTATTTCGAGCTGAAAAACACGTTTTGAAAAGTGTGATGTGACTGCCCCATAACTTACATGGGGTTGACCAAACTTGCAGAAACATGTTTATTTCTGCTGAAAAACACGTTTTGACCCTTTCTGCACACTGGGGTTAAGGGCTGAGTGTGTGGGCACTTCTGAGCCTTGCTGTTACAAGGAGATTCAGTTGCCTGATAAAACGCGCTTATTTCGGGCTGAAAAACACGTTTTGAAAAGTGTGATGTTACTGCCCCATAACTTACATGGGGTTGACCAAACTTGCAGAAACATGTTTATTTCTGCTGAAAAACACGTTTTGACCCTTTCTGCACACTGGGGTTAAGGGCTGAGTGTGTGGGCACCTATGAGCCTTGCTGTTACAAGGAGATTCAGTTGTCTGAAAAAACGCGTTTATTTCGAGCTGAAAAACACGTTTTGAAAAGTGTGATGTGACTGCCCCATAACTTACATGGGGTTGACCAAACTTGCAGAAACATGTTTATTTCTGCTGAAAAACACGTTTTGACCCTTTCTGCACACTGGGGTTAAGGGCTGAGTGTGTGGGCACTTCTGAGCCTTGCTGTTACAAGGAGATTCAGTTGCCTGAAAAAAACGCGCTTATTTCGGGCTGAAAAACACGTTTTGAAAAGTGTGATGTTACTGCCCCATAACTTACATGGGGTTGACCAAACTTGCAGAAACATGTTTATTTCTGCTGAAAAACACGTTTTGACCCTTTCTGCACAGTGGGGTTAAGGGCTGAGTGTGTGGGCACTTCTGAGCCTTGCTGTTACAAGGAGATTCAGTTGCCTGAAAAAACGCGCTTATTTCGGGCTGAAAAACACGTTTTGAAAAGTGTGATGTGACTGCCCCATAACTTACATGGGGTTGACCAAACTTGCAGAAACATGTTTATTTCTGCTGAAAAACACGTTTTGACCCTTTCTGCACACTGGGGTTAAGGGCTGAGTGTGTGGGCACTTCTGAGCCTTGCTGTTACAAGGAGATTCAGTTGCCTGAAAAAACGCGCTTATTTCGGGCTGAAAAACACGTTTTGAAAAGTGTGATGTGACTGCCCCATAACTTACATGGGGTTGACCAAACTTGCAGAAACATGTTTATTTCTGCTGAAAAACACGTTTTGACCCTTTCTGCACACTGGGGTTAAGGGCTGAGTGTGTGGGCACTTCTGAGCCTTGCTGTTACAAGGAGATTCAGTTGCCTGAAAAAACGCGCTTATTTCGGGCTGAAAAACACGTTTTGAAAAGTGTGATGTTACTGCCCCCATAACTTACTTGGGGTTGACCAAACTTGCAGAAACATGTTTATTTCTGCTGAGAAACACGTTTTGACCCTTTCTGCACACTGGGGTTAAGGGCTGAGTGTGTGGGCACTTCTGAGCCTTGCTGTTTACAAGGAGATTCAGTTGCCTGAAAAAACGCGTTTATTTCGGGCTGAAAAACACGTTTTGAAAAGAGTGATGTTACTGCCCCATAACTTACATGGGGTTGACCAAACTTGCAGAAACATGTTTATTTCTGCTGAAAAACACGTTTTGACCCTTTCTGCACACTGGGGTTAAGGGCTGAGTGTGTGGGCACTTCTGAGCCTTGCTGTTACAAGGAGATTCAGTTGTCTGAAAAAACGCGCTTATTTCGGGCTGAAAAACACGTTTTGAAAAGTGTGATGTTACTGCCCCATAACATACATGGGGTTGACCAAACTTGCAGAAACATGTTTATTTCTGCTGAAAAACACGTTTTGACCCTTTCTGCACACTGGGGTTAAGGGCTGAGTGTGTGGGCACCTCTGAGCCTTGCTGTTACAAGGAGATTCAGTTGTCTGAAAAAACGCGTTTATTTCGAGCTGAAAAACACGTTTTGAAAAGTGTGATGTTACTGCCCCATAACTTACATGGGGTTGACCAAACTTGCAGAAACATGTTTATTTCTGCTGAAAAACACGTTTTGACCCTTTCTGCACACTGGGGTTAAGGGCTGAGTGTGTGGGCACTTCTGAGCCTTGCTGTTACAAGTAGATTCAGTTGCCTGAAAAAACGTGTTTATTTCGGGCTGAAAAACACGTTTTGAAAAGTGAGATGTTACTGCCCCATAACTTACATGGGGTTGACCAAACTTGCAGAAACATGTTTATTTCTGCTGAAAAACACGTTTTGACCCTTTCTGCACACTGGGGTTAAGGGCTGAGTGTGTGGGCACTTCTGAGCCTTGCTGTTACAAGGAGATTCAGTTGCCTGAAAAAACGCGCTTATTTCGGGCTGAAAAACACGTTTTGAAAAGTGTGATGTTACTGCCCCATAACTTACATGGGGTTGACCAAACTTGCAGAAACATGTTTATTTCTGCTGAAAAACACGTTTTGACCCTTTCTGCACACTGGGGTTAAGGGCTGAGTGTGTGGGCACTTCTGAGCCTTGCTGTTACAAGGAGATTCAGTTGTCTGAAAAAACGCGCTTATTTCGGGCTGAAAACACGTTTTGAAAAGTGTGATGTTACTGCCCCATAACATACATGGGGTTGACCAAACTTGCAGAAACATGTTTATTTCTGCTGAAAAACACGTTTTGACCCTTTCTGCACACTGGGGTTAAGGGCTGAGTGTGTGGGCACCTCTGAGCCTTGCTGTTACAAGGAGATTCAGTTGTCTGAAAAAACGCGTTTATTTCGAGCTGAAAAACACGTTTTGAAAAGTGTGATGTGACTGCCCCATAACTTACATGGGGTTGACCAAACTTGCAGAAACATGTTTATTTCTGCTGAAAAACACGTTTTGACCCTTTCTGCACACTGGGGTTAAGGGCTGAGTGTGTGGGCACTTCTGAGCCTTGCTGTTACAAGGAGATTCAGTTGTCTGAAAAAACGCGTTTATTTCGGGCTGAAAAACACGTTTTGAAAAGTGTGATGTTACTGCCCCATAACTTACATGGGGTTGACCAAACTTGCAGAAACATGTTTATTTCTGCTGAAAAACACGTTTTGACCCTTTCTGCACACTGGGGTTAAGGGCTGAGTGTGTGGGCACTTCTGAGCCTTGCTGTTACAAGTAGATTCAGTTGCCTGAAAAAACGCGTTTATTTCGGGCTGAAAAACACGTTTTGAAAAGAGTGATGTTACTGCCCCATAACTTACATGGGGTTGACCAAACTTGCAGAAACATGTTTATTTCTGCTGAAAAACACGTTTTGACCCTTTCTGCACACTGGGGTTAAGGGCTGAGTGTGTGGGCACTTCTGAGCCTTGCTGTTACAAGGAGATTCAGTTGTCTGAAAAAACGCGCTTATTTCGGGCTGAAAAACACGTTTTGAAAAGTGTGATGTTACTGCCCCATAACATACATGGGGTTGACCAAACTTGCAGAAACATGTTTATTTCTGCTGAAAAACACGTTTTGACCCTTTCTGCACACTGGGGTTAAGGGCTGAGTGTGTGGGCACCTCTGAGCCTTGCTGTTACAAGGAGATTCAGTTGTCTGAAAAAACGCGTTTATTTCGAGCTGAAAAACACGTTTTGAAAAGTGTGATGTGACTGCCCCATAACTTACATGGGGTTGACCAAACTTGCAGAAACATGTTTATTTCTGCTGAAAAACACGTTTTGACCCTTTCTGCACACTGGGGTTAAGGGCTGAGTGTGTGGGCACTTCTGAGCCTTGCTGTTACAAGGAGATTCAGTTGTCTGAAAAAACGCGTTTATTTCGGGCTGAAAAACACGTTTTGAAAAGTGTGATGTTACTGCCCCATAACTTACATGGGGTTGACCAAACTTGCAGAAACATGTTTATTTCTGCTGAAAAACACGTTTTGACCCTTTCTGCACACTGGGGTTAAGGGCTGAGTGTGTGGGCACTTCTGAGCCTTGCTGTTACAAGGAGATTCAGTTGCCTGAAAAAACGCGCTTATTTCGGGCTGAAAAACACGTTTTGAAAAGTGTGATGTTACTGCCCCATAACTTACATGGGGTTGACCAAACTTGCAGAAACATGTTTATTTCTGCTGAAAAACACGTTTTGACCCTTTCTGCACACTGGGGTTAAGGGCTGAGTGTGTGGGCACCTCTGAGCCTTGCTGTTACAAGGAGATTCAGTTGTCTGAAAAAACGCGTTTATTTCGAGCTGAAAAACACGTTTTGAAAAGTGTGATGTGACTGCCCCATAACTTACATGGGGTTGACCAAACTTGCAGAAACATGTTTATTTCTGCTGAAAAACACGTTTTGACCCTTTCTGCACACTGGGGTTAAGGGCTGAGTGTGTGGGCACTTCTGAGCCTTGCTGTTACAAGGAGATTCAGTTGCCTGAAAAAACGCGTTTATTTCGAGCTGAAAAACACGTTTTGAAAAGTGTGATGTGACTGCCCCATAACATACATGGGGTTGACCAAACTTGCAGAAACATGTTTATTTCTGCTGAAAAACACGTTTTGACCCTTTCTGCACACTGGGGTTAAGGGCTGAGTGTGTGGGCACCTCTGAGCCTTGCTGTTACAAGGAGATTCAGTTGTCTGAAAAAACGCGTTTATTTCGAGCTGAAAAACACGTTTTGAAAAGTGTGATGTGACTGCCCCATAACTTACATGGGGTTGACCAAACTTGCAGAAACATGTTTATTTCTGCTGAAAAACACGTTTTGACCCTTTCTGCACACTGGGGTTAAGGGCTGAGTGTGTGGGCACTTCTGAGCCTTGCTGTTACAAGGAGATTCAGTTGCCTGAAAAAACGCGCTTATTTCGGGCTGAAAAACACGTTTTGAAAAGTGTGATGTTACTGCCCCATAACTTACTTGGGGTTGACCAAACTTGCAGAAACATGTTTATTTCTGCTGAGAAACACGTTTTGACCCTTTCTGCACACTGGGGTTAAGGGCTGAGTGTGTGGGCACTTCTGAGCCTTGCTGTTACAAGGAGATTCAGTTGCCTGAAAAAACGCGTTTATTTCGGGCTGAAAAACACGTTTTGAAAAGAGTGATGTTACTGCCCCATAACTTACATGGGGTTGACCAAACTTGCAGAAACATGTTTATTTCTGCTGAAAAACACGTTTTGACCCTTTCTGCACACTGGGGTTAAGGGCTGAGTGTGTGGGCACTTCTGAGCCTTGCTGTTACAAGGAGATTCAGTTGCCTGAAAAAACGCGCTTATTTCGGGCTGAAAAACACGTTTTGAAAAGTGTGATGTTACTGCCCCATAACTTACTTGGGGTTGACCAAACTTGCAGAAACATGTTTATTTCTGCTGAGAAACACGTTTTGACCCTTTCTGCACACTGGGGTTAAGGGCTGAGTGTGTGGGCACTTCTGAGCCTTGCTGTTACAAGGAGATTCAGTTGCCTGAAAAAACGCGTTTATTTCGGGCTGAAAAACACGTTTTGAAAAGAGTGATGTTACTGCCCCATAACTTACATGGGGTTGACCAAACTTGCAGAAACATGTTTATTTCTGCTGAAAAACACGTTTTGACCCTTTCTGCACACTGGGGTTAAGGGCTGAGTGTGTGGGCACTTCTGAGCCTTGCTGTTACAAGGAGATTCAGTTGTCTGAAAAAACGCGCTTATTTCGGGCTGAAAAACACGTTTTGAAAAGTGTGATGTTACTGCCCCATAACATACATGGGGTTGACCAAACTTGCAGAAACATGTTTATTTCTGCTGAAAAACACGTTTTGACCCTTTCTGCACACTGGGGTTAAGGGCTGAGTGTGTGGGCACTTCTGAGCCTTGCTGTTACAAGTAGATTCAGTTGCCTGAAAAAACGTGTTTATTTCGGGCTGAAAAACACGTTTTGAAAAGTGAGATGTTACTGCCCCATAACTTACATGGGGTTGACCAAACTTGCAGAAACATGTTTATTTCTGCTGAAAAACACGTTTTGACCCTTTCTGCACACTGGGGTTAAGGGCTGAGTGTGTGGGCACTTCTGAGCCTTGCTGTTACAAGGAGATTCAGTTGCCTGAAAAAACGCGCTTATTTCGGGCTGAAAAACACGTTTTGAAAAGTGTGATGTTACTGCCCCATAACTTACATGGGGTTGACCAAACTTGCAGAAACATGTTTATTTCTGCTGAAAAACACGTTTTGACCCTTTCTGCACACTGGGGTTAAGGGCTGAGTGTGTGGGCACTTCTGAGCCTTGCTGTTACAAGGAGATTCAGTTGTCTGAAAAAACGCGCTTATTTCGGGCTGAAAAACACGTTTTGAAAAGTGTGATGTTACTGCCCCATAACATACATGGGGTTGACCAAACTTGCAGAAACATGTTTATTTCTGCTGAAAAACACGTTTTGACCCTTTCTGCACACTGGGGTTAAGGGCTGAGTGTGTGGGCACCTCTGAGCCTTGCTGTTACAAGGAGATTCAGTTGTCTGAAAAAACGCGTTTATTTCGAGCTGAAAAACACGTTTTGAAAAGTGTGATGTGACTGCCCCATAACTTACATGGGGTTGACCAAACTTGCAGAAACATGTTTATTTCTGCTGAAAAACACGTTTTGACCCTTTCTGCACACTGGGGTTAAGGGCTGAGTGTGTGGGCACTTCTGAGCCTTGCTGTTACAAGGAGATTCAGTTGTCTGAAAAAACGCGTTTATTTCGGGCTGAAAAACACGTTTTGAAAAGTGTGATGTTACTGCCCCATAACTTACATGGGGTTGACCAAACTTGCAGAAACATGTTTATTTCTGCTGAAAAACACGTTTTGACCCTTTCTGCACACTGGGGTTAAGGGCTGAGTGTGTGGGCACTTCTGAGCCTTGCTGTTACAAGTAGATTCAGTTGCCTGAAAAAACGCGTTTATTTCGGGCTGAAAAACACGTTTTGAAAAGAGTGATGTTACTGCCCCATAACTTACATGGGGTTGACCAAACTTGCAGAAACATGTTTATTTCTGCTGAAAAACACGTTTTGACCCTTTCTGCACACTGGGGTTAAGGGCTGAGTGTGTGGGCACTTCTGAGCCTTGCTGTTACAAGGAGATTCAGTTGTCTGAAAAAACGCGCTTATTTCGGGCTGAAAAACACGTTTTGAAAAGTGTGATGTTACTGCCCCATAACATACATGGGGTTGACCAAACTTGCAGAAACATGTTTATTTCTGCTGAAAAACACGTTTTGACCCTTTCTGCACACTGGGGTTAAGGGCTGAGTGTGTGGGCACCTCTGAGCCTTGCTGTTACAAGGAGATTCAGTTGTCTGAAAAAACGCGTTTATTTCGAGCTGAAAAACACGTTTTGAAAAGTGTGATGTGACTGCCCCATAACTTACATGGGGTTGACCAAACTTGCAGAAACATGTTTATTTCTGCTGAAAAACACGTTTTGACCCTTTCTGCACACTGGGGTTAAGGGCTGAGTGTGTGGGCACTTCTGAGCCTTGCTGTTACAAGGAGATTCAGTTGTCTGAAAAAACGCGTTTATTTCGGGCTGAAAAACACGTTTTGAAAAGTGTGATGTTACTGCCCCATAACTTACATGGGGTTGACCAAACTTGCAGAAACATGTTTATTTCTGCTGAAAAACACGTTTTGACCCTTTCTGCACACTGGGGTTAAGGGCTGAGTGTGTGGGCACTTCTGAGCCTTGCTGTTACAAGGAGATTCAGTTGCCTGAAAAAACGCGCTTATTTCGGGCTGAAAAACACGTTTTGAAAAGTGTGATGTTACTGCCCCATAACTTACATGGGGTTGACCAAACTTGCAGAAACATGTTTATTTCTGCTGAAAAACACGTTTTGACCCTTTCTGCACACTGGGGTTAAGGGCTGAGTGTGTGGGCACCTCTGAGCCTTGCTGTTACAAGGAGATTCAGTTGTCTGAAAAAACGCGTTTATTTCGAGCTGAAAAACACGTTTTGAAAAGTGTGATGTGACTGCCCCATAACTTACATGGGGTTGACCAAACTTGCAGAAACATGTTTATTTCTGCTGAAAAACACGTTTTGACCCTTTCTGCACACTGGGGTTAAGGGCTGAGTGTGTGGGCACTTCTGAGCCTTGCTGTTACAAGGAGATTCAGTTGCCTGAAAAAACGCGTTTATTTCGAGCTGAAAAACACGTTTTGAAAAGTGTGATGTGACTGCCCCATAACATACATGGGGTTGACCAAACTTGCAGAAACATGTTTATTTCTGCTGAAAAACACGTTTTGACCCTTTCTGCACACTGGGGTTAAGGGCTGAGTGTGTGGGCACCTCTGAGCCTTGCTGTTACAAGGAGATTCAGTTGTCTGAAAAAACGCGTTTATTTCGAGCTGAAAAACACGTTTTGAAAAGTGTGATGTGACTGCCCCATAACTTACATGGGGTTGACCAAACTTGCAGAAACATGTTTATTTCTGCTGAAAAACACGTTTTGACCCTTTCTGCACACTGGGGTTAAGGGCTGAGTGTGTGGGCACTTCTGAGCCTTGCTGTTACAAGGAGATTCAGTTGCCTGAAAAAACGCGCTTATTTCGGGCTGAAAAACACGTTTTGAAAAGTGTGATGTTACTGCCCCATAACTTACATGGGGTTGACCAAACTTGCAGAAACATGTTTATTTCTGCTGAAAAACACGTTTTGACCCTTTCTGCACACTGGGGTTAAGGGCTGAGTGTGTGGGCACCTCTGAGCCTTGCTGTTACAAGGAGATTCAGTTGTCTGAAAAAACGCGTTTATTTCGAGCTGAAAAACACGTTTTGAAAAGTGTGATGTGACTGCCCCATAACTTACATGGGGTTGACCAAACTTGCAGAAACATGTTTATTTCTGCTGAAAAACACGTTTTGACCCTTTCTGCACACTGGGGTTAAGGGCTGAGTGTGTGGGCACTTCTGAGCCTTGCTGTTACAAGGAGATTCAGTTGCCTGAAAAAACGCGTTTATTTCGAGCTGAAAAACACGTTTTGAAAAGTGTGATGTGACTGCCCCATAACATACATGGGGTTGACCAAACTTGCAGAAACATGTTTATTTCTGCTGAAAAACACGTTTTGACCCTTTCTGCACACTGGGGTTAAGGGCTGAGTGTGTGGGCACCTCTGAGCCTTGCTGTTACAAGGAGATTCAGTTGTCTGAAAAAACGCGTTTATTTCGAGCTGAAAAACACGTTTTGAAAAGTGTGATGTGACTGCCCCATAACTTACATGGGGTTGACCAAACTTGCAGAAACATGTTTATTTCTGCTGAAAAACACGTTTTGACCCTTTCTGCACACTGGGGTTAAGGGCTGAGTGTGTGGGCACTTCTGAGCCTTGCTGTTACAAGGAGATTCAGTTGCCTGAAAAAACGCGCTTATTTCGGGCTGAAAAACACGTTTTGAAAAGTGTGATGTTACTGCCCCATAACTTACTTGGGGTTGACCAAACTTGCAGAAACATGTTTATTTCTGCTGAGAAACACGTTTTGACCCTTTCTGCACACTGGGGTTAAGGGCTGAGTGTGTGGGCACTTCTGAGCCTTGCTGTTACAAGGAGATTCAGTTGCCTGAAAAAACGCGTTTATTTCGGGCTGAAAAACACGTTTTGAAAAGAGTGATGTTACTGCCCCATAACTTACATGGGGTTGACCAAACTTGCAGAAACATGTTTATTTCTGCTGAAAAACACGTTTTGACCCTTTCTGCACACTGGGGTTAAGGGCTGAGTGTGTGGGCACTTCTGAGCCTTGCTGTTACAAGGAGATTCAGTTGCCTGAAAAAACGCGCTTATTTCGGGCTGAAAAACACGTTTTGAAAAGTGTGATGTTACTGCCCCATAACTTACTTGGGGTTGACCAAACTTGCAGAAACATGTTTATTTCTGCTGAGAAACACGTTTTGACCCTTTCTGCACACTGGGGTTAAGGGCTGAGTGTGTGGGCACTTCTGAGCCTTGCTGTTACAAGGAGATTCAGTTGCCTGAAAAAACGCGTTTATTTCGGGCTGAAAAACACGTTTTGAAAAGAGTGATGTTACTGCCCCATAACTTACATGGGGTTGACCAAACTTGCAGAAACATGTTTATTTCTGCTGAAAAACACGTTTTGACCCTTTCTGCACACTGGGGTTAAGGGCTGAGTGTGTGGGCACTTCTGAGCCTTGCTGTTACAAGGAGATTCAGTTGTCTGAAAAAACGCGCTTATTTCGGGCTGAAAAACACGTTTTGAAAAGTGTGATGTTACTGCCCCATAACATACATGGGGTTGACCAAACTTGCAGAAACATGTTTATTTCTGCTGAAAAACACGTTTTGACCCTTTCTGCACACTGGGGTTAAGGGCTGAGTGTGTGGGCACCTCTGAGCCTTGCTGTTACAAGGAGATTCAGTTGTCTGAAAAAACGCGTTTATTTCGAGCTGAAAAACACGTTTTGAAAAGTGTGATGTTACTGCCCCATAACTTACATGGGGTTGACCAAACTTGCAGAAACATGTTTATTTCTGCTGAAAAACACGTTTTGACCCTTTCTGCACACTGGGGTTAAGGGCTGAGTGTGTGGGCACTTCTGAGCCTTGCTGTTACAAGTAGATTCAGTTGCCTGAAAAAACGTGTTTATTTCGGGCTGAAAAACACGTTTTGAAAAGTGAGATGTTACTGCCCCATAACTTACATGGGGTTGACCAAACTTGCAGAAACATGTTTATTTCTGCTGAAAAACACGTTTTGACCCTTTCTGCACACTGGGGTTAAGGGCTGAGTGTGTGGGCACTTCTGAGCCTTGCTGTTACAAGGAGATTCAGTTGCCTGAAAAAACGCGCTTATTTCGGGCTGAAAAACACGTTTTGAAAAGTGTGATGTTACTGCCCCATAACTTACATGGGGTTGACCAAACTTGCAGAAACATGTTTATTTCTGCTGAAAAACACGTTTTGACCCTTTCTGCACACTGGGGTTAAGGGCTGAGTGTGTGGGCACTTCTGAGCCTTGCTGTTACAAGGAGATTCAGTTGTCTGAAAAAACGCGCTTATTTCGGGCTGAAAAACACGTTTTGAAAAGTGTGATGTTACTGCCCCATAACATACATGGGGTTGACCAAACTTGCAGAAACATGTTTATTTCTGCTGAAAAACACGTTTTGACCCTTTCTGCACACTGGGGTTAAGGGCTGAGTGTGTGGGCACCTCTGAGCCTTGCTGTTACAAGGAGATTCAGTTGTCTGAAAAAACGCGTTTATTTCGAGCTGAAAAACACGTTTTGAAAAGTGTGATGTGACTGCCCCATAACTTACATGGGGTTGACCAAACTTGCAGAAACATGTTTATTTCTGCTGAAAAACACGTTTTGACCCTTTCTGCACACTGGGGTTAAGGGCTGAGTGTGTGGGCACTTCTGAGCCTTGCTGTTACAAGGAGATTCAGTTGTCTGAAAAAACGCGTTTATTTCGGGCTGAAAAACACGTTTTGAAAAGTGTGATGTTACTGCCCCATAACTTACATGGGGTTGACCAAACTTGCAGAAACATGTTTATTTCTGCTGAAAAACACGTTTTGACCCTTTCTGCACACTGGGGTTAAGGGCTGAGTGTGTGGGCACTTCTGAGCCTTGCTGTTACAAGTAGATTCAGTTGCCTGAAAAAACGCGTTTATTTCGGGCTGAAAAACACGTTTTGAAAAGAGTGATGTTACTGCCCCATAACTTACATGGGGTTGACCAAACTTGCAGAAACATGTTTATTTCTGCTGAAAAACACGTTTTGACCCTTTCTGCACACTGGGGTTAAGGGCTGAGTGTGTGGGCACTTCTGAGCCTTGCTGTTACAAGGAGATTCAGTTGTCTGAAAAAACGCGCTTATTTCGGGCTGAAAAACACGTTTTGAAAAGTGTGATGTTACTGCCCCATAACATACATGGGGTTGACCAAACTTGCAGAAACATGTTTATTTCTGCTGAAAAACACGTTTTGACCCTTTCTGCACACTGGGGTTAAGGGCTGAGTGTGTGGGCACCTCTGAGCCTTGCTGTTACAAGGAGATTCAGTTGTCTGAAAAAACGCGTTTATTTCGAGCTGAAAAACACGTTTTGAAAAGTGTGATGTGACTGCCCCATAACTTACATGGGGTTGACCAAACTTGCAGAAACATGTTTATTTCTGCTGAAAAACACGTTTTGACCCTTTCTGCACACTGGGGTTAAGGGCTGAGTGTGTGGGCACTTCTGAGCCTTGCTGTTACAAGGAGATTCAGTTGTCTGAAAAAACGCGTTTATTTCGGGCTGAAAAACACGTTTTGAAAAGTGTGATGTTACTGCCCCATAACTTACATGGGGTTGACCAAACTTGCAGAAACATGTTTATTTCTGCTGAAAAACACGTTTTGACCCTTTCTGCACACTGGGGTTAAGGGCTGAGTGTGTGGGCACTTCTGAGCCTTGCTGTTACAAGGAGATTCAGTTGCCTGAAAAAACGCGCTTATTTCGGGCTGAAAAACACGTTTTGAAAAGTGTGATGTTACTGCCCCATAACTTACATGGGGTTGACCAAACTTGCAGAAACATGTTTATTTCTGCTGAAAAACACGTTTTGACCCTTTCTGCACACTGGGGTTAAGGGCTGAGTGTGTGGGCACCTCTGAGCCTTGCTGTTACAAGGAGATTCAGTTGTCTGAAAAAACGCGTTTATTTCGAGCTGAAAAACACGTTTTGAAAAGTGTGATGTGACTGCCCCATAACTTACATGGGGTTGACCAAACTTGCAGAAACATGTTTATTTCTGCTGAAAAACACGTTTTGACCCTTTCTGCACACTGGGGTTAAGGGCTGAGTGTGTGGGCACTTCTGAGCCTTGCTGTTACAAGGAGATTCAGTTGCCTGAAAAAACGCGTTTATTTCGAGCTGAAAAACACGTTTTGAAAAGTGTGATGTGACTGCCCCATAACATACATGGGGTTGACCAAACTTGCAGAAACATGTTTATTTCTGCTGAAAAACACGTTTTGACCCTTTCTGCACACTGGGGTTAAGGGCTGAGTGTGTGGGTACCTCTGAGCCTTGCTGTTACAAGGAGATTCAGTTGTCTGAAAAAACGCGTTTATTTCGAGCTGAAAAACACGTTTTGAAAAGTGTGATGTGACTGCCCCATAACTTACATGGGGTTGACCAAACTTGCAGAAACATGTTTATTTCTGCTGAAAAACACGTTTTGACCCTTTCTGCACACTGGGGTTAAGGGCTGAGTGTGTGGGCACTTCTGAGCCTTGCTGTTACAAGGAGATTCAGTTGCCTGAAAAACGCGCTTATTTCGGGCTGAAAAACACGTTTTGAAAAGTGTGATGTTACTGCCCCATAACTTACTTGGGGTTGACCAAACTTGCAGAAACATGTTTATTTCTGCTGAGAAACACGTTTTGACCCTTTCTGCACACTGGGGTTAAGGGCTGAGTGTGTGGGCACTTCTGAGCCTTGCTGTTACAAGGAGATTCAGTTGCCTGAAAAAACGCGTTTATTTCGGGCTGAAAAACACGTTTTGAAAAGAGTGATGTTACTGCCCCATAACTTACATGGGGTTGACCAAACTTGCAGAAACATGTTTATTTCTGCTGAAAAACACGTTTTGACCCTTTCTGCACACTGGGGTTAAGGGCTGAGTGTGTGGGCACTTCTGAGCCTTGCTGTTACAAGGAGATTCAGTTGTCTGAAAAAACGCGCTTATTTCGGGCTGAAAAACACGTTTTGAAAAGTGTGATGTTACTGCCCCATAACATACATGGGGTTGACCAAACTTGCAGAAACATGTTTATTTCTGCTGAAAAACACGTTTTGACCCTTTCTGCACACTGGGGTTAAGGGCTGAGTGTGTGGGCACCTCTGAGCCTTGCTGTTACAAGGAGATTCAGTTGTCTGAAAAAACGCGTTTATTTCGAGCTGAAAAACACGTTTTGAAAAGTGTGATGTTACTGCCCCATAACTTACATGGGGTTGACCAAACTTGCAGAAACATGTTTATTTCTGCTGAAAAACACGTTTTGACCCTTTCTGCACACTGGGGTTAAGGGCTGAGTGTGTGGGCACTTCTGAGCCTTGCTGTTACAAGTAGATTCAGTTGCCTGAAAAAACGTGTTTATTTCGGGCTGAAAAACACGTTTTGAAAAGTGTGATGTTACTGCCCCATAACTTACATGGGGTTGACCAAACTTGCAGAAACATGTTTATTTCTGCTGAAAAACACGTTTTGACCCTTTCTGCACACTGGGGTTAAGGGCTGAGTGTGTGGGCACTTCTGAGCCTTGCTGTTACAAGGAGATTCAGTTGCCTGAAAAAACGCGCTTATTTCGGGCTGAAAAACACGTTTTGAAAAGTGTGATGTTACTGCCCCATAACTTACATGGGGTTGACCAAACTTGCAGAAACATGTTTATTTCTGCTGAAAAACACGTTTTGACCCTTTCTGCACACTGGGGTTAAGGGCTGAGTGTGTGGGCACTTCTGAGCCTTGCTGTTACAAGGAGATTCAGTTGTCTGAAAAAACGCGCTTATTTCGGGCTGAAAAACACGTTTTGAAAAGTGTGATGTTACTGCCCCATAACATACATGGGGTTGACCAAACTTGCAGAAACATGTTTATTTCTGCTGAAAAACACGTTTTGACCCTTTCTGCACACTGGGGTTAAGGGCTGAGTGTGTGGGCACCTCTGAGCCTTGCTGTTACAAGGAGATTCAGTTGTCTGAAAAAACGCGTTTATTTCGAGCTGAAAAACACGTTTTGAAAAGTGTGATGTTACTGCCCCATAACTTACATGGGGTTGACCAAACTTGCAGAAACATGTTTATTTCTGCTGAAAAACACGTTTTGACCCTTTCTGCACACTGGGGTTAAGGGCTGAGTGTGTGGGCACTTCTGAGCCTTGCTGTTACAAGGAGATTCAGTTGTCTGAAAAAACGCGTTTATTTCGGGCTGAAAAACACGTTTTGAAAAGTGTGATGTTACTGCCCCATAACTTACATGGGGTTGACCAAACTTGCAGAAACATGTTTATTTCTGCTGAAAAACACGTTTTGACCCTTTCTGCACACTGGGGTTAAGGGCTGAGTGTGTGGGCACTTCTGAGCCTTGCTGTTACAAGGAGATTCAGTTGTCTGAAAAAACGCGCTTATTTCGGGCTGAAAAACACGTTTTGAAAAGTGTGATGTTACTGCCCCATAACATACATGGGGTTGACCAAACTTGCAGAAACATGTTTATTTCTGCTGAAAAACACGTTTTGACCCTTTCTGCACACTGGGGTTAAGGGCTGAGTGTGTGGGCACCTCTGAGCCTTGCTGTTACAAGGAGATTCAGTTGTCTGAAAAAACGCGTTTATTTCGAGCTGAAAAACACGTTTTGAAAAGTGTGATGTGACTGCCCCATAACTTACATGGGGTTGACCAAACTTGCAGAAACATGTTTATTTCTGCTGAAAAACACGTTTTGACCCTTTCTGCACACTGGGGTTAAGGGCTGAGTGTGTGGGCACTTCTGAGCCTTGCTGTTACAAGGAGATTCAGTTGTCTGAAAAAACGCGTTTATTTCGGGCTGAAAAACACGTTTTGAAAAGTGTGATGTTACTGCCCCATAACTTACATGGGGTTGACCAAACTTGCAGAAACATGTTTATTTCTGCTGAAAAACACGTTTTGACCCTTTCTGCACACTGGGGTTAAGGGCTGAGTGTGTGGGCACTTCTGAGCCTTGCTGTTACAAGGAGATTCAGTTGCCTGAAAAAACGCGCTTATTTCGGGCTGAAAAACACGTTTTGAAAAGTGTGATGTTACTGCCCCATAACTTACATGGGGTTGACCAAACTTGCAGAAACATGTTTATTTCTGCTGAAAAACACGTTTTGACCCTTTCTGCACACTGGGGTTAAGGGCTGAGTGTGTGGGCACCTCTGAGCCTTGCTGTTACAAGGAGATTCAGTTGTCTGAAAAAACGCGTTTATTTCGAGCTGAAAAACACGTTTTGAAAAGTGTGATGTGACTGCCCCATAACTTACATGGGGTTGACCAAACTTGCAGAAACATGTTTATTTCTGCTGAAAAACACGTTTTGACCCTTTCTGCACACTGGGGTTAAGGGCTGAGTGTGTGGGCACTTCTGAGCCTTGCTGTTACAAGGAGATTCAGTTGCCTGAAAAAAACGCGCTTATTTCGGGCTGAAAAACACGTTTTGAAAAGTGTGATGTTACTGCCCCATAACTTACATGGGGTTGACCAAACTTGCAGAAACATGTTTATTTCTGCTGAAAAACACGTTTTGACCCTTTCTGCACACTGGGGTTAAGGGCTGAGTGTGTGGGCACTTCTGAGCCTTGCTGTTACAAGTAGATTCAGTTGCCTGAAAAAACGTGTTTATTTCGGGCTGAAAAACACGTTTTGAAAAGTGTGATGTTACTGCCCCATAACTTACATGGGGTTGACCAAACTTGCAGAAACATGTTTATTTCTGCTGAAAAACACGTTTTGACCCTTTCTGCACACTGGGGTTAAGGGCTGAGTGTGTGGGCACTTCTGAGCCTTGCTGTTACAAGGAGATTCAGTTGTCTGAAAAAACGCGCTTATTTCGGGCTGAAAAACACGTTTTGAAAAGTGTGATGTTACTGCCCCATAACTTACATGGGGTTGACCAAACTTGCAGAAACATGTTTATTTCTGCTGAAAAACACGTTTTGACCCTTTCTGCACACTGGGGTTAAGGGCTGAGTGTGTGGGCACCTCTGAGCCTTGCTGTTACAAGGAGATTCAGTTGTCTGAAAAAACGCGTTTATTTCGAGCTGAAAAACACGTTTTGAAAAGTGTGATGTGACTGCCCCATAACTTACATGGGGTTGACCAAACTTGCAGAAACATGTTTATTTCTGCTGAAAAACACGTTTTGACCCTTTCTGCACACTGGGGTTAAGGGCTGAGTGTGTGGGCACCTCTGAGCCTTGCTGTTACAAGGAGATTCAGTTGTCTGAAAAAACGCGTTTATTTCGAGCTGAAAAACACGTTTTGAAAAGTGTGATGTGACTGCCCCATAACTTACATGGGGTTGACCAAACTTGCAGAAACATGTTTATTTCTGCTGAAAAACACGTTTTGACCCTTTCTGCACACTGGGGTTAAGGGCTGAGTGTGTGGGCACTTCTGAGCCTTGCTGTTACAAGGAGATTCAGTTGCCTGAAAAAACGCGCTTATTTCGGGCTGAAAAACACGTTTTGAAAAGTGTGATGTTACTGCCCCATAACTTACTTGGGGTTGACCAAACTTGCAGAAACATGTTTATTTCTGCTGAGAAACACGTTTTGACCCTTTCTGCACACTGGGGTTAAGGGCTGAGTGTGTGGGCACTTCTGAGCCTTGCTGTTACAAGGAGATTCAGTTGCCTGAAAAAACGCGCTTATTTCGGGCTGAAAAACACGTTTTGAAAAGAGTGATGTTACTGCCCCATAACTTACATGGGGTTGACCAAACTTGCAGAAACATGTTTATTTCTGCTGAAAAACACGTTTTGACCCTTTCTGCACACTGGGGTTAAGGGCTGAGTGTGTGGGCACCTCTGAGCCTTGCTGTTACAAGGAGATTCAGTTGTCTGAAAAAACGCGTTTATTTCGAGCTGAAAAACACGTTTTGAAAAGTGTGATGTGACTGCCCCATAACTTACATGGGGTTGACCAAACTTGCAGAAACATGTTTATTTCTGCTGAAAAACACGTTTTGACCCTTTCTGCACACTGGGGTTAAGGGCTGAGTGTGTGGGCACTTCTGAGCCTTGCTGTTACAAGGAGATTCAGTTGTCCGAAAAAACGCGTTTATTTCGGGCTGAAAAACACGTTTTGAAAAGTGTGATGTTACTGCCCCATAACTTACATGGGGTTGACCAAACTTGCAGAAACATGTTTATTTCTGCTGAAAAACACGTTTTGACCCTTTCTGCACACTGGGGTTAAGGGCTGAGTGTGTGGGCACTTCTGAGCCTTGCTGTTACAAGTAGATTCAGTTGCCTGAAAAAACGCGTTTATTTCGGGCTGAAAAACACGTTTTGAAAAGAGTGATGTTACTGCCCCATAACTTACATGGGGTTGACCAAACTTGCAGAAACATGTTTATTTCTGCTGAAAAACACGTTTTGACCCTTTCTGCACACTGGGGTTAAGGGCTGAGTGTGTGGGCACTTCTGAGCCTTGCTGTTACAAGGAGATTCAGTTGTCTGAAAAAACGCGCTTATTTCGGGCTGAAAAACACGTTTTGAAAAGTGTGATGTTACTGCCCCATAACTTACATGGGGTTGACCAAACTTGCAGAAACATGTTTATTTCTGCTGAAAAACACGTTTTGACCCTTTCTGCACACTGGGGTTAAGGGCTGAGTGTGTGGGCACTTCTGAGCCTTGCTGTTACAAGGAGATTCAGTTGTCTGAAAAAACGCGCTTATTTCGGGCTGAAAAACACGTTTTGAAAAGTGTGATGTTACTGCCCCATAACTTACATGGGGTTGACCAAACTTGCAGAAACATGTTTATTTCTGCTGAAAAACACGTTTTGACCCTTTCTGCACACTGGGGTTAAGGGCTGAGTGTGTGGGCACTTCTGAGCCTTGCTGTTACAAGTAGATTCAGTTGCCTTAAAAAACGCGTTTATTTCGGGCTGAAAAACACGTTTTGAAAAGAGTGATGTTACTGCCCCATAACTTACATGGGGTTGACCAAACTTGCAGAAACATGTTTATTTCTGCTGAAAAACACGTTTTGACCCTTTCTGCACACTGGGGTTAAGGGCTGAGTGTGTGGGCACTTCTGAGCCTTGCTGTTACAAGGAGATTCAGTTGTCTGAAAAAACGCGCTTATTTCGGGCTGAAAAACACGTTTTGAAAAGTGTGATGTTACTGCCCCATAACTTACATGGGGTTGACCAAACTTGCAGAAACATGTTTATTTCTGCTGAAAAACACGTTTTGACCCTTTCTGCACACTGGGGTTAAGGGCTGAGTGTGTGGGCACTTCTGAGCCTTGCTGTTACAAGTAGATTCAGTTGCCTGAAAAAACGCGTTTATTTCGGGCTGAAAAACACGTTTTGAAAAGAGTGATGTTACTGCCCCATAACTTACATGGGGTTGACCAAACTTGCAGAAACATGTTTATTTCTGCTGAAAAACACGTTTTGACCCTTTCTGCACACTGGGGTTAAGGGCTGAGTGTGTGGGCACTTCTGAGCCTTGCTGTTACAAGTAGATTCAGTTGCCTGAAAAAACGTGTTTATTTCGGGCTGAAAAACACGTTTTGAAAAGTGTGATGTTACTGCCCCATAACTTACATGGGGTTGACCAAACTTGCAGAAACATGTTTATTTCTGCTGAAAAACACGTTTTGACCCTTTCTGCACACTGGGGTTAAGGGCTGAGTGTGTGGGCACCTCTGAGCCTTGCTGTTACAAGGAGATTCAGTTGTCTGAAAAAACGCGTTTATTTCGAGCTGAAAAACACGTTTTGAAAAGTGTGATGTGACTGCCCCATAACTTACATGGGGTTGACCAAACTTGCAGAAACATGTTTATTTCTGCTGAAAAACACGTTTTGACCCTTTCTGCACACTGGGGTTAAGGGCTGAGTGTGTGGGCACTTCTGAGCCTTGCTGTTACAAGGAGATTCAGTTGCCTGATAAAACGCGCTTATTTCGGGCTGAAAAACACGTTTTGAAAAGTGTGATGTTACTGCCCCATAACTTACATGGGGTTGACCAAACTTGCAGAAACATGTTTATTTCTGCTGAAAAACACGTTTTGACCCTTTCTGCACACTGGGGTTAAGGGCTGAGTGTGTGGGCACTTCTGAGCCTTGCTGTTACAAGGAGATTCAGTTGCCTGAAAAAAACGCGCTTATTTCGGGCTGAAAAACACGTTTTGAAAAGTGTGATGTTACTGCCCCATAACTTACATGGGGTTGACCAAACTTGCAGAAACATGTTTATTTCTGCTGAAAAACACGTTTTGACCCTTTCTGCACACTGGGGTTAAGGGCTGAGTGTGTGGGCACTTCTGAGCCTTGCTGTTACAAGTAGATTCAGTTGCCTGAAAAAACGTGTTTATTTCGGGCTGAAAAACACGTTTTGAAAAGTGTGATGTTACTGCCCCATAACTTACATGGGGTTGACCAAACTTGCAGAAACATGTTTATTTCTGCTGAAAAACACGTTTTGACCCTTTCTGCACACTGGGGTTAAGGGCTGAGTGTGTGGGCACTTCTGAGCCTTGCTGTTACAAGGAGATTCAGTTGCCTGAAAAAACGCGCTTATTTCGGGCTGAAAAACACGTTTTGAAAAGTGTGATGTTACTGCCCCATAACTTACATGGGGTTGACCAAACTTGCAGAAACATGTTTATTTCTGCTGAAAAACACGTTTTGACCCTTTCTGCACACTGGGGTTAAGGGCTGAGTGTGTGGGCACCTCTGAGCCTTGCTGTTACAAGGAGATTCAGTTGTCTGAAAAAACGCGTTTATTTCGAGCTGAAAAACACGTTTTGAAAAGTGTGATGTGACTGCCCCATAACTTACATGGGGTTGACCAAACTTGCAGAAACATGTTTATTTCTGCTGAAAAACACGTTTTGACCCTTTCTGCACACTGGGGTTAAGGGCTGAGTGTGTGGGCACTTCTGAGCCTTGCTGTTACAAGGAGATTCAGTTGTCTGAAAAAACGCGTTTATTTCGGGCTGAAAAACACGTTTTGAAAAGTGTGATGTTACTGCCCCATAACTTACATGGGGTTGACCAAACTTGCAGAAACATGTTTATTTCTGCTGAAAAACACGTTTTGACCCTTTCTGCACACTGGGGTTAAGGGCTGAGTGTGTGGGCACTTCTGAGCCTTGCTGTTACAAGTAGATTCAGTTGCCTGAAAAAACGCGTTTATTTCGGGCTGAAAAACACGTTTTGAAAAGAGTGATGTTACTGCCCCATAACTTACATGGGGTTGACCAAACTTGCAGAAACATGTTTATTTCTGCTGAAAAACACGTTTTGACCCTTTCTGCACACTGGGGTTAAGGGCTGAGTGTGTGGGCACTTCTGAGCCTTGCTGTTACAAGGAGATTCAGTTGTCTGAAAAAACGCGCTTATTTCGAGCTGAAAAACACGTTTTGAAAAGTGTGATGTTACTGCCCCATAACATACATGGGGTTGACCAAACTTGCAGAAACATGTTTATTTCTGCTGAAAAACACGTTTTGACCCTTTCTGCACACTGGGGTTAAGGGCTGAGTGTGTGGGCACCTCTGAGCCTTGCTGTTACAAGGAGATTCAGTTGTCTGAAAAAACGCGTTTATTTCGAGCTGAAAAACACGTTTTGAAAAGTGTGATGTTACTGCCCCATAACTTACATGGGGTTGACCAAACTTGCAGAAACATGTTTATTTCTGCTGAAAAACACGTTTTGACCCTTTCTGCACACTGGGGTTAAGGGCTGAGTGTGTGGGCACTTCTGAGCCTTGCTGTTACAAGTAGATTCAGTTGCCTGAAAAAACGTGTTTATTTCGGGCTGAAAAACACGTTTTGAAAAGTGTGATGTTACTGCCCCATAACTTACATGGGGTTGACCAAACTTGCAGAAACATGTTTATTTCTGCTGAAAAACACGTTTTGACCCTTTCTGCACACTGGGGTTAAGGGCTGAGTGTGTGGGCACTTCTGAGCCTTGCTGTTACAAGGAGATTCAGTTGCCTGAAAAAACGCGCTTATTTCGGGCTGAAAAACACGTTTTGAAAAGTGTGATGTTACTGCCCCATAACTTACATGGGGTTGACCAAACTTGCAGAAACATGTTTATTTCTGCTGAAAAACACGTTTTGACCCTTTCTGCACACTGGGGTTAAGGGCTGAGTGTGTGGGCACTTCTGAGCCTTGCTGTTACAAGGAGATTCAGTTGTCTGAAAAAACGCGCTTATTTCGGGCTGAAAAACACGTTTTGAAAAGTGTGATGTTACTGCCCCATAACATACATGGGGTTGACCAAACTTGCAGAAACATGTTTATTTCTGCTGAAAAACACGTTTTGACCCTTTCTGCACACTGGGGTTAAGGGCTGAGTGTGTGGGCACCTCTGAGCCTTGCTGTTACAAGGAGATTCAGTTGTCTGAAAAAACGCGTTTATTTCGAGCTGAAAAACACGTTTTGAAAAGTGTGATGTGACTGCCCCATAACTTACATGGGGTTGACCAAACTTGCAGAAACATGTTTATTTCTGCTGAAAAACACGTTTTGACCCTTTCTGCACACTGGGGTTAAGGGCTGAGTGTGTGGGCACTTCTGAGCCTTGCTGTTACAAGGAGATTCAGTTGTCTGAAAAAACGCGCTTATTTCGGGCTGAAAAACACGTTTTGAAAAGTGTGATGTTACTGCCCCATAACATACATGGGGTTGACCAAACTTGCAGAAACATGTTTATTTCTGCTGAAAAACACGTTTTGACCCTTTCTGCACACTGGGGTTAAGGGCTGAGTGTGTGGGCACCTCTGAGCCTTGCTGTTACAAGGAGATTCAGTTGTCTGAAAAAACGCGTTTATTTCGAGCTGAAAAACACGTTTTGAAAAGTGTGATGTGACTGCCCCATAACTTACATGGGGTTGACCAAACTTGCAGAAACATGTTTATTTCTGCTGAAAAACACGTTTTGACCCTTTCTGCACACTGGGGTTAAGGGCTGAGTGTGTGGGCACTTCTGAGCCTTGCTGTTACAAGGAGATTCAGTTGCCTGAAAAAACGCGCTTATTTCGGGCTGAAAAACACGTTTTGAAAAGTGTGATGTTACTGCCCCATAACTTACATGGGGTTGACCAAACTTGCAGAAACATGTTTATTTCTGCTGAAAAACACGTTTTGACCCTTTCTGCACACTGGGGTTAAGGGCTGAGTGTGTGGGCTCCTCTGAGCCTTGCTGTTACAAGGAGATTCAGTTGTCTGAAAAAACGCGTTTATTTCGAGCTGAAAAACACGTTTTGAAAAGTGTGATGTGACTGCCCCATAACTTACATGGGGTTGACCAAACTTGCAGAAACATGTTTATTTCTGCTGAAAAACACGTTTTGACCCTTTCTGCACACTGGGGTTAAGGGCTGAGTGTGTGGGCACTTCTGAGCCTTGCTGTTACAAGGAGATTCAGTTGCCTGAAAAAAACGCGCTTATTTCGGGCTGAAAAACACGTTTTGAAAAGTGTGATGTTACTGCCCCATAACTTACATGGGGTTGACCAAACTTGCAGAAACATGTTTATTTCTGCTGAAAAACACGTTTTGACCCTTTCTGCACACTGGGGTTAAGGGCTGAGTGTGTGGGCACTTCTGAGCCTTGCTGTTACAAGTAGATTCAGTTGCCTGAAAAAACGTGTTTATTTCGGGCTGAAAAACACGTTTTGAAAAGTGTGATGTGACTGCCCCATAACTTACATGGGGTTGACCAAACTTGCAGAAACATGTTTATTTCTGCTGAAAAACACGTTTTGACCCTTTCTGCACACTGGGGTTAAGGGCTGAGTGTGTGGGCACTTCTGAGCCTTGCTGTTACAAGGAGATTCAGTTGTCTGAAAAAACGCGCTTATTTCGGGCTGAAAAACACGTTTTGAAAAGTGTGATGTTACTGCCCCATAACTTACATGGGGTTGACCAAACTTGCAGAAACATGTTTATTTCTGCTGAAAAACACGTTTTGACCCTTTCTGCACACTGGGGTTAAGGGCTGAGTGTGTGGGCACCTCTGAGCCTTGCTGTTACAAGGAGATTCAGTTGTCTGAAAAAACGCGTTTATTTCGAGCTGAAAAACACGTTTTGAAAAGTGTGATGTGACTGCCCCATAACTTACATGGGGTTGACCAAACTTGCAGAAACATGTTTATTTCTGCTGAAAAACACGTTTTGACCCTTTCTGCACACTGGGGTTAAGGGCTGAGTGTGTGGGCACCTCTGAGCCTTGCTGTTACAAGGAGATTCAGTTGTCTGAAAAAAGGCGTTTATTTCGAGCTGAAAAACACGTTTTGAAAAGTGTGATGTGACTGCCCCATAACTTACATGGGGTTGACCAAACTTGCAGAAACATGTTTATTTCTGCTGAAAAACACGTTTTGACCCTTTCTGCACACTGGGGTTAAGGGCTGAGTGTGTGGGCACTTCTGAGCCTTGCTGTTACAAGGAGATTCAGTTGCCTGAAAAAACGCGCTTATTTCGGGCTGAAAAACACGTTTTGAAAAGTGTGATGTTACTGCCCCATAACTTACTTGGGGTTGACCAAACTTGCAGAAACATGTTTATTTCTGCTGAGAAACACGTTTTGACCCTTTCTGCACACTGGGGTTAAGGGCTGAGTGTGTGGGCACTTCTGAGCCTTGCTGTTACAAGGAGATTCAGTTGCCTGAAAAAACGCGCTTATTTCGGGCTGAAAAACACGTTTTGAAAAGAGTGATGTTACTGCCCCATAACTTACATGGGGTTGACCAAACTTGCAGAAACATGTTTATTTCTGCTGAAAAACACGTTTTGACCCTTTCTGCACACTGGGGTTAAGGGCTGAGTGTGTGGGCACTTCTGAGCCTTGCTGTTACAAGGAGATTCAGTTGTCTGAAAAAACGCGCTTATTTCGGGCTGAAAAACACGTTTTGAAAAGTGTGATGTTACTGCCCCATAACATACATGGGGTTGACCAAACTTGCAGAAACATGTTTATTTCTGCTGAAAAACACGTTTTGACCCTTTCTGCACACTGGGGTTAAGGGCTGAGTGTGTGGGCACCTCTGAGCCTTGCTGTTACAAGGAGATTCAGTTGTCTGAAAAAACGCGTTTATTTCGAGCTGAAAAACACGTTTTGAAAAGTGTGATGTGACTGCCCCATAACTTACATGGGGTTGACCAAACTTGCAGAAACATGTTTATTTCTGCTGAAAAACACGTTTTGACCCTTTCTGCACACTGGGGTTAAGGGCTGAGTGTGTGGGCACTTCTGAGCCTTGCTGTTACAAGGAGATTCAGTTGTCTGAAAAAACGCGTTTATTTCGGGCTGAAAAACACGTTTTGAAAAGTGTGATGTTACTGCCCCATAACTTACATGGGGTTGACCAAACTTGCAGAAACATGTTTATTTCTGCTGAAAAACACGTTTTGACCCTTTCTGCACACTGGGGTTAAGGGCTGAGTGTGTGGGCACTTCTGAGCCTTGCTGTTACAAGTAGATTCAGTTGCCTGAAAAAACGCGTTTATTTCGGGCTGAAAAACACGTTTTGAAAAGAGTGATGTTACTGCCCCATAACTTACATGGGGTTGACCAAACTTGCAGAAACATGTTTATTTCTGCTGAAAAACACGTTTTGACCCTTTCTGCACACTGGGGTTAAGGGCTGAGTGTGTGGGCACTTCTGAGCCTTGCTGTTACAAGGAGATTCAGTTGTCTGAAAAAACGCGTTTATTTCGGGCTGAAAAACACGTTTTGAAAAGTGTGATGTTACTGCCCCATAACTTACATGGGGTTGACCAAACTTGCAGAAACATGTTTATTTCTGCTGAAAAACACGTTTTGACCCTTTCTGCACAGTGGGGTTAAGGGCTGAGTGTGTGGGCACTTCTGAGCCTTGCTGTTACAAGGAGATTCAGTTGTCTGAAAAAACGCGCTTATTTCGGGCTGAAAAACACGTTTTGAAAAGTGTGATGTTACTGCCCCATAACTTACATGGGGTTGACCAAACTTGCAGAAACATGTTTATTTCTGCTGAAAAACACGTTTTGACCCTTTCTGCACACTGGGGTTAAGGGCTGAGTGTGTGGGCACTTCTGAGCCTTGCTGTTACAAGTAGATTCAGTTGCCTGAAAAAACGTGTTTATTTCGGGCTGAAAAACACGTTTTGAAAAGTGTGATGTTACTGCCCCATAACTTACATGGGGTTGACCAAACTTGCAGAAACATGTTTATTTCTGCTGAAAAACACGTTTTGACCCTTTCTGCACACTGGGGTTAAGGGCTGAGTGTGTGGGCACTTCTGAGCCTTGCTGTTACAAGTAGATTCAGTTGCCTGAAAAAACGCGTTTATTTCGGGCTGAAAAACACGTTTTGAAAAGAGTGATGTTACTGCCCCATAACTTACATGGGGTTGACCAAACTTGCAGAAACATGTTTATTTCTGCTGAAAAACACGTTTTGACCCTTTCTGCACACTGGGGTTAAGGGCTGAGTGTGTGGGCACTTCTGAGCCTTGCTGTTACAAGGAGATTCAGTTGTCTGAAAAAACGCGTTTATTTCGGGCTGAAAAACACGTTTTGAAAAGTGTGATGTTACTGCCCCATAACTTACATGGGGTTGACCAAACTTGCAGAAACATGTTTATTTCTGCTGAAAAACACGTTTTGACCCTTTCTGCACAGTGGGGTTAAGGGCTGAGTGTGTGGGCACTTCTGAGCCTTGCTGTTACAAGGAGATTCAGTTGTCTGAAAAAACGCGCTTATTTCGGGCTGAAAAACACGTTTTGAAAAGTGTGATGTTACTGCCCCATAACTTACATGGGGTTGACCAAACTTGCAGAAACATGTTTATTTCTGCTGAAAAACACGTTTTGACCCTTTCTGCACACTGGGGTTAAGGGCTGAGTGTGTGGGCACCTCTGAGCCTTGCTGTTACAAGGAGATTCAGTTGTCTGAAAAAACGCGTTTATTTCGAGCTGAAAAACACGTTTTGAAAAGTGTGATGTGACTGCCCCATAACTTACATGGGGTTGACCAAACTTGCAGAAACATGTTTATTTCTGCTGAAAAACACGTTTTGACCCTTTCTGCACAGTGGGGTTAAGGGCTGAGTGTGTGGGCACTTCTGAGCCTTGCTGTTACAAGGAGATTCAGTTGTCTGAAAAAACGCGCTTATTTCGGGCTGAAAAACACGTTTTGAAAAGTGTGATGTTACTGCCCCATAACTTACATGGGGTTGACCAAACTTGCAGAAACATGTTTATTTCTGCTGAAAAACACGTTTTGACCCTTTCTGCACACTGGGGTTAAGGGCTGAGTGTGTGGGCACTTCTGAGCCTTGCTGTTACAAGTAGATTCAGTTGCCTGAAAAAACGTGTTTATTTCGGGCTGAAAAACACGTTTTGAAAAGTGTGATGTTACTGACCCATAACTTACATGGGGTTGACCAAACTTGCAGAAACATGTTTATTTCTGCTGAAAAACACGTTTTGACCCTTTCTGCACACTGGGGTTAAGGGCTGAGTGTGTGGGCACCTCTGAGCCTTGCTGTTACAAGGAGATTCAGTTGTCTGAAAAAACGCGTTTATTTCGAGCTGAAAAACACGTTTTGAAAAGTGTGATGTGACTGCCCCATAACTTACATGGGGTTGACCAAACTTGCAGAAACATGTTTATTTCTGCTGAAAAACACGTTTTGACCCTTTCTGCACACTGGGGTTAAGGGCTGAGTGTGTGGGCACTTCTGAGCCTTGCTGTTACAAGGAGATTCAGTTGCCTGATAAAACGCGCTTATTTCGGGCTGAAAAACACGTTTTGAAAAGTGTGATGTTACTGCCCCATAACTTACATGGGGTTGACCAAACTTGCAGAAACATGTTTATTTCTGCTGAAAAACACGTTTTGACCCTTTCTGCACACTGGGGTTAAGGGCTGAGTGTGTGGGCACCTATGAGCCTTGCTGTTACAAGGAGATTCAGTTGTCTGAAAAAACGCGTTTATTTCGAGCTGAAAAACACGTTTTGAAAAGTGTGATGTGACTGCCCCATAACTTACATGGGGTTGACCAAACTTGCAGAAACATGTTTATTTCTGCTGAAAAACACGTTTTGACCCTTTCTGCACACTGGGGTTAAGGGCTGAGTGTGTGGGCACTTCTGAGCCTTGCTGTTACAAGGAGATTCAGTTGCCTGAAAAAAACGCGCTTATTTCGGGCTGAAAAACACGTTTTGAAAAGTGTGATGTTACTGCCCCATAACTTACATGGGGTTGACCAAACTTGCAGAAACATGTTTATTTCTGCTGAAAAACACGTTTTGACCCTTTCTGCACACTGGGGTTAAGGGCTGAGTGTGTGGGCACTTCTGAGCCTTGCTGTTACAAGTAGATTCAGTTGCCTGAAAAAACGTGTTTATTTCGGGCTGAAAAACACGTTTTGAAAAGTGTGATGTTACTGCCCCATAACTTACATGGGGTTGACCAAACTTGCAGAAACATGTTTATTTCTGCTGAAAAACACGTTTTGACCCTTTCTGCACACTGGGGTTAAGGGCTGAGTGTGTGGGCACCTCTGAGCCTTGCTGTTACAAGGAGATTCAGTTGTCTGAAAAAACGCGTTTATTTCGAGCTGAAAAACACGTTTTGAAAAGTGTGATGTGACTGCCCCATAACTTACATGGGGTTGACCAAACTTGCAGAAACATGTTTATTTCTGCTGAAAAACACGTTTTGACCCTTTCTGCACACTGGGGTTAAGGGCTGAGTGTGTGGGCACTTCTGAGCCTTGCTGTTACAAGGAGATTCAGTTGCCTGAAAAAACGCGCTTATTTCGGGCTGAAAAACACGTTTTGAAAAGTGTGATGTTACTGCCCCATAACTTACATGGGGTTGACCAAACTTGCAGAAACATGTTTATTTCTGCTGAAAAACACGTTTTGACCCTTTCTGCACACTGGGGTTAAGGGCTGAGTGTGTGGGCACTTCTGAGCCTTGCTGTTACAAGGAGATTCAGTTGTCTGAAAAAACGCGCTTATTTCGGGCTGAAAAACACGTTTTGAAAAGTGTGATGTTACTGCCCCATAACTTACATGGGGTTGACCAAACTTGCAGAAACATGTTTATTTCTGCTGAAAAACACGTTTTGACCCTTTCTGCACAGTGGGGCTAAGGGCTGAGTGTGTGGGCACTTCTGAGCCTTGCTGTTACAAGGAGATTCAGTTGTCTGAAAAAACGCGCTTATTTCGGGCTGAAAAACACGTTTTGAAAAGTGTGATGTTACTGCCCCATAACTTACATGGGGTTGACCAAACTTGCAGAAACATGTTTATTTCTGCTGAAAAACACGTTTTGACCCTTTCTGCACACTGGGGTTAAGGGCTGAGTGTGTGGGCACTTCTGAGCCTTGCTGTTACAAGTAGATTCAGTTGCCTGAAAAAACGCGTTTATTTTGGGCTGAAAAACACGTTTTGAAAAGAGTGATGTTACTGCCCCATAACTTACATGGGGTTGACCAAACTTGCAGAAACATGTTTATTTCTGCTGAAAAACACGTTTTGACCCTTTCTGCACACTGGGGTTAAGGGCTGAGTGTGTGGGCACTTCTGAGCCTTGCTGTTACAAGGAGATTCAGTTGTCTGAAAAAACGCGCTTATTTCGGGCTGAAAAACACGTTTTGAAAAGTGTGATGTTACTGCCCCATAACTTACATGGGGTTGACCAAACTTGCAGAAACATGTTTATTTCTGCTGAAAAACACGTTTTGACCCTTTCTGCACACTGGGGTTAAGGGCTGAGTGTGTGGGCACTTCTGAGCCTTGCTGTTACAAGTAGATTCAGTTGCCTGAAAAAACGCGTTTATTTCGGGCTGAAAAACACGTTTTGAAAAGAGTGATGTTACTGCCCCATAACTTACATGGGGTTGACCAAACTTGCAGAAACATGTTTATTTCTGCTGAAAAACACGTTTTGACCCTTTCTGCACACTGGGGTTAAGGGCTGAGTGTGTGGGCACTTCTGAGCCTTGCTGTTACAAGTAGATTCAGTTGCCTGAAAAAACGTGTTTATTTCGGGCTGAAAAACACGTTTTGAAAAGTGTGATGTTACTGCCCCATAACTTACATGGGGTTGACCAAACTTGCAGAAACATGTTTATTTCTGCTGAAAAACACGTTTTGACCCTTTCTGCACACTGGGGTTAAGGGCTGAGTGTGTGGGCACCTCTGAGCCTTGCTGTTACAAGGAGATTCAGTTGTCTGAAAAAACGCGTTTATTTCGAGCTGAAAAACACGTTTTGAAAAGTGTGATGTGACTGCCCCATAACTTACATGGGGTTGACCAAACTTGCAGAAACATGTTTATTTCTGCTGAAAAACACGTTTTGACCCTTTCTGCACACTGGGGTTAAGGGCTGAGTGTGTGGGCACTTCTGAGCCTTGCTGTTACAAGGAGATTCAGTTGCCTGATAAAACGCGCTTATTTCGGGCTGAAAAACACGTTTTGAAAAGTGTGATGTTACTGCCCCATAACTTACATGGGGTTGACCAAACTTGCAGAAACATGTTTATTTCTGCTGAAAAACACGTTTTGACCCTTTCTGCACACTGGGGTTAAGGGCTGAGTGTGTGGGCACTTCTGAGCCTTGCTGTTACAAGGAGATTCAGTTGCCTGAAAAAAACGCGCTTATTTCGGGCTGAAAAACACGTTTTGAAAAGTGTGATGTTACTGCCCCATAACTTACATGGGGTTGACCAAACTTGCAGAAACATGTTTATTTCTGCTGAAAAACACGTTTTGACCCTTTCTGCACACTGGGGTTAAGGGCTGAGTGTGTGGGCACTTCTGAGCCTTGCTGTTACAAGTAGATTCAGTTGCCTGAAAAAACGTGTTTATTTCGGGCTGAAAAACACGTTTTGAAAAGTGTGATGTTACTGCCCCATAACTTACATGGGGTTGACCAAACTTGCAGAAACATGTTTATTTCTGCTGAAAAACACGTTTTGACCCTTTCTGCACACTGGGGTTAAGGGCTGAGTGTGTGGGCACTTCTGAGCCTTGCTGTTACAAGGAGATTCAGTTGCCTGAAAAAACGCGCTTATTTCGGGCTGAAAAACACGTTTTGAAAAGTGTGATGTTACTGCCCCATAACTTACATGGGGTTGACCAAACTTGCAGAAACATGTTTATTTCTGCTGAAAAACACGTTTTGACCCTTTCTGCACACTGGGGTTAAGGGCTGAGTGTGTGGGCACTTCTGAGCCTTGCTGTTACAAGGAGATTCAGTTGTCTGAAAAAACGCGCTTATTTCGGGCTGAAAAACACGTTTTGAAAAGTGTGATGTTACTGCCCCATAACATACATGGGGTTGACCAAACTTGCAGAAACATGTTTATTTCTGCTGAAAAACACGTTTTGACCCATTCTGCACACTGGGGTTAAGGGCTGAGTGTGTGGGCACCTCTGAGCCTTGCTGTTACAAGGAGATTCAGTTGTCTGAAAAAACGCGTTTATTTCGAGCTGAAAAACACGTTTTGAAAAGTGTGATGTGACTGCCCCATAACTTACATGGGGTTGACCAAACTTGCAGAAACATGTTTATTTCTGCTGAAAAACACGTTTTGACCCTTTCTGCACACTGGGGTTAAGGGCTGAGTGTGTGGGCACTTCTGAGCCTTGCTGTTACAAGTAGATTCAGTTGCCTGAAAAAACGTGTTTATTTCGGGCTGAAAAACACGTTTTGAAAAGTGTGATGTTACTGCCCCATAACTTACATGGGGTTGACCAAACTTGCAGAAACATGTTTATTTCTGCTGAAAAACACGTTTTGACCCTTTCTGCACACTGGGGTTAAGGGCTGAGTGTGTGGGCACCTCTGAGCCTTGCTGTTACAAGGAGATTCAGTTGTCTGAAAAAACGCGTTTATTTCGAGCTGAAAAACACGTTTTGAAAAGTGTGATGTGACTGCCCCATAACTTACATGGGGTTGACCAAACTTGCAGAAACATGTTTATTTCTGCTGAAAAACACGTTTTGACCCTTTCTGCACACTGGGGTTAAGGGCTGAGTGTGTGGGCACTTCTGAGCCTTGCTGTTACAAGGAGATTCAGTTGCCTGAAAAAACGCGCTTATTTCGGGCTGAAAAACACGTTTTGAAAAGTGTGATGTTACTGCCCCATAACTTACATGGGGTTGACCAAACTTGCAGAAACATGTTTATTTCTGCTGAAAAACACGTTTTGACCCTTTCTGCACACTGGGGTTAAGGGCTGAGTGTGTGGGCACTTCTGAGCCTTGCTGTTACAAGGAGATTCAGTTGTCTGAAAAAACGCGCTTATTTCGGGCTGAAAAACACGTTTTGAAAAGTGTGATGTTACTGCCCCATAACTTACATGGGGTTGACCAAACTTGCAGAAACATGTTTATTTCTGCTGAAAAACACGTTTTGACCCTTTCTGCACAGTGGGGCTAAGGGCTGAGTGTGTGGGCACTTCTGAGCCTTGCTGTTACAAGGAGATTCAGTTGTCTGAAAAAACGCGCTTATTTCGGGCTGAAAAACACGTTTTGAAAAGTGTGATGTTACTGCCCCATAACTTACATGGGGTTGACCAAACTTGCAGAAACATGTTTATTTCTGCTGAAAAACACGTTTTGACCCTTTCTGCACACTGGGGTTAAGGGCTGAGTGTGTGGGCACTTCTGAGCCTTGCTGTTACAAGTAGATTCAGTTGCCTGAAAAAACGCGTTTATTTTGGGCTGAAAAACACGTTTTGAAAAGAGTGATGTTACTGCCCCATAACTTACATGGGGTTGACCAAACTTGCAGAAACATGTTTATTTCTGCTGAAAAACACGTTTTGACCCTTTCTGCACACTGGGGTTAAGGGCTGAGTGTGTGGGCACTTCTGAGCCTTGCTGTTACAAGGAGATTCAGTTGTCTGAAAAAACGCGCTTATTTCGGGCTGAAAAACACGTTTTGAAAAGTGTGATGTTACTGCCCCATAACTTACATGGGGTTGACCAAACTTGCAGAAACATGTTTATTTCTGCTGAAAAACACGTTTTGACCCTTTCTGCACACTGGGGTTAAGGGCTGAGTGTGTGGGCACTTCTGAGCCTTGCTGTTACAAGTAGATTCAGTTGCCTGAAAAAACGCGTTTATTTCGGGCTGAAAAACACGTTTTGAAAAGAGTGATGTTACTGCCCCATAACTTACATGGGGTTGACCAAACTTGCAGAAACATGTTTATTTCTGCTGAAAAACACGTTTTGACCCTTTCTGCACACTGGGGTTAAGGGCTGAGTGTGTGGGCACTTCTGAGCCTTGCTGTTACAAGTAGATTCAGTTGCCTGAAAAAACGTGTTTATTTCGGGCTGAAAAACACGTTTTGAAAAGTGTGATGTTACTGCCCCATAACTTACATGGGGTTGACCAAACTTGCAGAAACATGTTTATTTCTGCTGAAAAACACGTTTTGACCCTTTCTGCACACTGGGGTTAAGGGCTGAGTGTGTGGGCACCTCTGAGCCTTGCTGTTACAAGGAGATTCAGTTGTCTGAAAAAACGCGTTTATTTCGAGCTGAAAAACACGTTTTGAAAAGTGTGATGTGACTGCCCCATAACTTACATGGGGTTGACCAAACTTGCAGAAACATGTTTATTTCTGCTGAAAAACACGTTTTGACCCTTTCTGCACACTGGGGTTAAGGGCTGAGTGTGTGGGCACTTCTGAGCCTTGCTGTTACAAGGAGATTCAGTTGCCTGATAAAACGCGCTTATTTCGGGCTGAAAAACACGTTTTGAAAAGTGTGATGTTACTGCCCCATAACTTACATGGGGTTGACCAAACTTGCAGAAACATGTTTATTTCTGCTGAAAAACACGTTTTGACCCTTTCTGCACACTGGGGTTAAGGGCTGAGTGTGTGGGCACTTCTGAGCCTTGCTGTTACAAGGAGATTCAGTTGCCTGAAAAAAACGCGCTTATTTCGGGCTGAAAAACACGTTTTGAAAAGTGTGATGTTACTGCCCCATAACTTACATGGGGTTGACCAAACTTGCAGAAACATGTTTATTTCTGCTGAAAAACACGTTTTGACCCTTTCTGCACACTGGGGTTAAGGGCTGAGTGTGTGGGCACTTCTGAGCCTTGCTGTTACAAGTAGATTCAGTTGCCTGAAAAAACGTGTTTATTTCGGGCTGAAAAACACGTTTTGAAAAGTGTGATGTTACTGCCCCATAACTTACATGGGGTTGACCAAACTTGCAGAAACATGTTTATTTCTGCTGAAAAACACGTTTTGACCCTTTCTGCACACTGGGGTTAAGGGCTGAGTGTGTGGGCACTTCTGAGCCTTGCTGTTACAAGGAGATTCAGTTGCCTGAAAAAACGCGCTTATTTCGGGCTGAAAAACACGTTTTGAAAAGTGTGATGTTACTGCCCCATAACTTACATGGGGTTGACCAAACTTGCAGAAACATGTTTATTTCTGCTGAAAAACACGTTTTGACCCTTTCTGCACACTGGGGTTAAGGGCTGAGTGTGTGGGCACTTCTGAGCCTTGCTGTTACAAGGAGATTCAGTTGTCTGAAAAAACGCGCTTATTTCGGGCTGAAAAACACGTTTTGAAAAGTGTGATGTTACTGCCCCATAACATACATGGGGTTGACCAAACTTGCAGAAACATGTTTATTTCTGCTGAAAAACACGTTTTGACCCATTCTGCACACTGGGGTTAAGGGCTGAGTGTGTGGGCACCTCTGAGCCTTGCTGTTACAAGGAGATTCAGTTGTCTGAAAAAACGCGTTTATTTCGAGCTGAAAAACACGTTTTGAAAAGTGTGATGTGACTGCCCCATAACTTACATGGGGTTGACCAAACTTGCAGAAACATGTTTATTTCTGCTGAAAAACACGTTTTGACCCTTTCTGCACACTGGGGTTAAGGGCTGAGTGTGTGGGCACTTCTGAGCCTTGCTGTTACAAGGAGATTCAGTTGTCTGAAAAAACGCGTTTATTTCGGGCTGAAAAACACGTTTTGAAAAGTGTGATGTTACTGCCCCATAACTTACATGGGGTTGACCAAACTTGCAGAAACATGTTTATTTCTGCTGAAAAACACGTTTTGACCCTTTCTGCACACTGGGGTTAAGGGCTGAGTGTGTGGGCACTTCTGAGCCTTGCTGTTACAAGTAGATTCAGTTGCCTGAAAAAACGCGTTTATTTCGGGCTGAAAAACACGTTTTGAAAAGGGTGATGTTACTGCCCCATAACTTACATGGGGTTGACCAAACTTGCAGAAACATGTTTATTTCTGCTGAAAAACACGTTTTGACCCTTTCTGCACACTGGGGTTAAGGGCTGAGTGTGTGGGCACTTCTGAGCCTTGCTGTTACAAGGAGATTCAGTTGTCTGAAAAAACGCGCTTATTTCGGGCTGAAAAACACGTTTTGAAAAGTGTGATGTTACTGCCCCATAACATACATGGGGTTGACCAAACTTGCAGAAACATGTTTATTTCTGCTGAAAAACACGTTTTGACCCTTTCTGCACACTGGGGTTAAGGGCTGAGTGTGTGGGCACCTCTGAGCCTTGCTGTTACAAGGAGATTCAGTTGTCTGAAAAAACGCGTTTATTTCGAGCTGAAAAACACGTTTTGAAAAGTGTGATGTTACTGCCCCATAACTTACATGGGGTTGACCAAACTTGCAGAAACATGTTTATTTCTGCTGAAAAACACGTTTTGACCCTTTCTGCACACTGGGGTTAAGGGCTGAGTGTGTGGGCACTTCTGAGCCTTGCTGTTACAAGTAGATTCAGTTGCCTGAAAAAACGTGTTTATTTCGGGCTGAAAAACACGTTTTGAAAAGTGTGATGTTACTGCCCCATAACTTACATGGGGTTGACCAAACTTGCAGAAACATGTTTATTTCTGCTGAAAAACACGTTTTGACCCTTTCTGCACACTGGGGTTAAGGGCTGAGTGTGTGGGCACTTCTGAGCCTTGCTGTTACAAGGAGATTCAGTTGCCTGAAAAAACGCGCTTATTTCGGGCTGAAAAACACGTTTTGAAAAGTGTGATGTTACTGCCCCATAACTTACATGGGGTTGACCAAACTTGCAGAAACATGTTTATTTCTGCTGAAAAACACGTTTTGACCCTTTCTGCACAGTGGGGTTAAGGGCTGAGTGTGTGGGCACTTCTGAGCCTTGCTGTTACAAGGAGATTCAGTTGTCTGAAAAAACGCGCTTATTTCGGGCTGAAAAACACGTTTTGAAAAGTGTGATGTTACTGCCCCATAACATACATGGGGTTGACAAAACTTGCAGAAACATGTTTATTTCTGCTGAAAAACACGTTTTGACCCTTTCTGCACACTGGGGTTAAGGGCTGAGTGTGTGGGCACCTCTGAGCCTTGCTGTTACAAGGAGATTCAGTTGTCTGAAAAAACGCGTTTATTTCGAGCTGAAAAACACGTTTTGAAAAGTGTGATGTGACTGCCCCATAACTTACATGGGGTTGACCAAACTTGCAGAAACATGTTTATTTCTGCTGAAAAACACGTTTTGACCCTTTCTGCACACTGGGGTTAAGGGCTGAGTGTGTGGGCACTTCTGAGCCTTGCTGTTACAAGGAGATTCAGTTGTCTGAAAAAACGCGCTTATTTCGGGCTGAAAAACACGTTTTGAAAAGTGTGATGTTACTGCCCCATAACATACATGGGGTTGACCAAACTTGCAGAAACATGTTTATTTCTGCTGAAAAACACGTTTTGACCCTTTCTGCACACTGGGGTTAAGGGCTGAGTGTGTGGGCACCTCTGAGCCTTGCTGTTACAAGGAGATTCAGTTGTCTGAAAAAACGCGTTTATTTCGAGCTGAAAAACACGTTTTGAAAAGTGTGATGTGACTGCCCCATAACTTACATGGGGTTGACCAAACTTGCAGAAACATGTTTATTTCTGCTGAAAAACACGTTTTGACCCTTTCTGCACACTGGGGTTAAGGGCTGAGTGTGTGGGCACTTCTGAGCCTTGCTGTTACAAGGAGATTCAGTTGTCTGAAAAAACGCGTTTATTTCGGGCTGAAAAACACGTTTTGAAAAGTGTGATGTTACTGCCCCATAACTTACATGGGGTTGACCAAACTTGCAGAAACATGTTTATTTCTGCTGAAAAACACGTTTTGACCCTTTCTGCACACTGGGGTTAAGGGCTGAGTGTGTGGGCACTTCTGAGCCTTGCTGTTACAAGGAGATTCAGTTGCCTGAAAAAACGCGCTTATTTCGGGCTGAAAAACACGTTTTGAAAAGTGTGATGTTACTGCCCCATAACTTACATGGGGTTGACCAAACTTGCAGAAACATGTTTATTTCTGCTGAAAAACACGTTTTGACCCTTTCTGCACACTGGGGTTAAGGGCTGAGTGTGTGGGCTCCTCTGAGCCTTGCTGTTACAAGGAGATTCAGTTGTCTGAAAAAACGCGTTTATTTCGAGCTGAAAAACACGTTTTGAAAAGTGTGATGTGACTGCCCCATAACTTACATGGGGTTGACCAAACTTGCAGAAACATGTTTATTTCTGCTGAAAAACACGTTTTGACCCTTTCTGCACACTGGGGTTAAGGGCTGAGTGTGTGGGCACTTCTGAGCCTTGCTGTTACAAGGAGATTCAGTTGCCTGAAAAAAACGCGCTTATTTCGGGCTGAAAAACACGTTTTGAAAAGTGTGATGTTACTGCCCCATAACTTACATGGGGTTGACCAAACTTGCAGAAACATGTTTATTTCTGCTGAAAAACACGTTTTGACCCTTTCTGCACACTGGGGTTAAGGGCTGAGTGTGTGGGCACTTCTGAGCCTTGCTGTTACAAGTAGATTCAGTTGCCTGAAAAAACGTGTTTATTTCGGGCTGAAAAACACGTTTTGAAAAGTGTGATGTTACTGCCCCATAACTTACATGGGGTTGACCAAACTTGCAGAAACATGTTTATTTCTGCTGAAAAACACGTTTTGACCCTTTCTGCACACTGGGGTTAAGGGCTGAGTGTGTGGGCACTTCTGAGCCTTGCTGTTACAAGGAGATTCAGTTGTCTGAAAAAACGCGCTTATTTCGGGCTGAAAAACACGTTTTGAAAAGTGTGATGTTACTGCCCCATAACTTACATGGGGTTGACCAAACTTGCAGAAACATGTTTATTTCTGCTGAAAAACACGTTTTGACCCTTTCTGCACACTGGGGTTAAGGGCTGAGTGTGTGGGCACCTCTGAGCCTTGCTGTTACAAGGAGATTCAGTTGTCTGAAAAAACGCGTTTATTTCGAGCTGAAAAACACGTTTTGAAAAGTGTGATGTGACTGCCCCATAACTTACATGGGGTTGACCAAACTTGCAGAAACATGTTTATTTCTGCTGAAAAACACGTTTTGACCCTTTCTGCACACTGGGGTTAAGGGCTGAGTGTGTGGGCACCTCTGAGCCTTGCTGTTACAAGGAGATTCAGTTGTCTGAAAAAACGCGTTTATTTCGAGCTGAAAAACACGTTTTGAAAAGTGTGATGTGACTGCCCCATAACTTACATGGGGTTGACCAAACTTGTAGAAACATGTTTATTTCTGCTGAAAAACACGTTTTGACCCTTTCTGCACACTGGGGTTAAGGGCTGAGTGTGTGGGCACTTCTGAGCCTTGCTGTTACAAGGAGATTCAGTTGCCTGAAAAAACGCGCTTATTTCGGGCTGAAAAACACGTTTTGAAAAGTGTGATGTTACTGACCCATACCTTACTTGGGGTTGACCAAACTTGCAGAAACATGTTTATTTCTGATGAGAAACACGTTTTGACCCTTTCTGCACACTGGGGTTAAGGGCTGAGTGTGTGGGCACTTCTGAGCCTTGCTGTTACAAGGAGATTCAGTTGCCTGAAAAAACGCGCTTATTTCGGGCTGAAAAACACGTTTTGAAAAGAGTGATGTTACTGCCCCATAACTTACATGGGGTTGACCAAACTTGCAGAAACATGTTTATTTCTGCTGAAAAACACGTTTTGACCCTTTCTGCACACTGGGGTTAAGGGCTGAGTGTGTGGGCACTTCTGAGCCTTGCTGTTACAAGGAGATTCAGTTGTCTGAAAAAACGCGCTTATTTCGGGCTGAAAAACACGTTTTGAAAAGTGTGATGTTACTGCCCCATAACATACATGGGGTTGACCAAACTTGCAGAAACATGTTTATTTCTGCTGAAAAACACGTTTTGACCCTTTCTGCACACTGGGGTTAAGGGCTGAGTGTGTGGGCACCTCTGAGCCTTGCTGTTACAAGGAGATTCAGTTGTCTGAAAAAACGCGTTTATTTCGAGCTGAAAAACACGTTTTGAAAAGTGTGATGTGACTGCCCCATAACTTACATGGGGTTGACCAAACTTGCAGAAACATGTTTATTTCTGCTGAAAAACACGTTTTGACCCTTTCTGCACACTGGGGTTAAGGGCTGAGTGTGTGGGCACTTCTGAGCCTTGCTGTTACAAGGAGATTCAGTTGTCTGAAAAAACGCGTTTATTTCGGGCTGAAAAACACGTTTTGAAAAGTGTGATGTTACTGCCCCATAACTTACATGGGGTTGACCAAACTTGCAGAAACATGTTTATTTCTGCTGAAAAACACGTTTTGACCCTTTCTGCACACTGGGGTTAAGGGCTGAGTGTGTGGGCACTTCTGAGCCTTGCTGTTACAAGTAGATTCAGTTGCCTGAAAAAACGCGTTTATTTCGGGCTGAAAAACACGTTTTGAAAAGAGTGATGTTACTGCCCCATAACTTACATGGGGTTGACCAAACTTGCAGAAACATGTTTATTTCTGCTGAAAAACACGTTTTGACCCTTTCTGCACACTGGGGTTAAGGGCTGAGTGTGTGGGCACTTCTGAGCCTTGCTGTTACAAGGAGATTCAGTTGTCTGAAAAAACGCGCTTATTTCGGGCTGAAAAACACGTTTTGAAAAGTGTGATGTTACTGCCCCATAACTTACATGGGGTTGACCAAACTTGCAGAAACATGTTTATTTCTGCTGAAAAACACGTTTTGACCCTTTCTGCACAGTGGGGTTAAGGGCTGAGTGTGTGGGCACTTCTGAGCCTTGCTGTTACAAGGAGATTCAGTTGTCTGAAAAAACGCGCTTATTTCGGGCTGAAAAACACGTTTTGAAAAGTGTGATATTACTGCCCCATAACTTACATGGGGTTGACCAAACTTGCAGAAACATGTTTATTTCTGCTGAAAAACACATTTTGACCCTTTCTGCACACTGGGGTTAAGGGCTGAGTGTGTGGGCACTTCTGAGCCTTGCTGTTACAAGTAGATTCAGTTGCCTGAAAAAACGTGTTTATTTCGGGCTGAAAAACACGTTTTGAAAAGTGTGATGTTACTGCCCCATAACTTACATGGGGTTGACCAAACTTGCAGAAACATGTTTATTTCTGCTGAAAAACACGTTTTGACCCTTTCTGCACACTGGGGTTAAGGGCTGAGTGTGTGGGCACTTCTGAGCCTTGCTGTTACAAGTAGATTCAGTTGCCTGAAAAAACGTGTTTATTTCGGGCTGAAAAACACGTTTTGAAAAGTGTGATGTTACTGCCCCATAACTTACATGGGGTTGACCAAACTTGCAGAAACATGTTTATTTCTGCTGAAAAACACGTTTTGACCCTTTCTGCACACTGGGGTTAAGGGCTGAGTGTGTGGGCACCTCTGAGCCTTGCTGTTACAAGGAGATTCAGTTGTCTGAAAAAACGCGTTTATTTCGAGCTGAAAAACACGTTTTGAAAAGTGTGATGTGACTGCCCCATAACTTACATGGGGTTGACCAAACTTGCAGAAACATGTTTATTTCTGCTGAAAAACACGTTTTGACCCTTTCTGCACACTGGGGTTAAGGGCTGAGTGTGTGGGCACTTCTGAGCCTTGCTGTTACAAGGAGATTCAGTTGCCTGATAAAACGCGCTTATTTCGGGCTGAAAAATACGTTTTGAAAAGTGTGATGTTACTGCCCCATAACTTACATGGGGTTGACCAAACTTGCAGAAACATGTTTATTTCTGCTGAAAAACACGTTTTGACCCTTTCTGCACACTGGGGTTAAGGGCTGAGTGTGTGGGCACCTATGAGCCTTGCTGTTACAAGGAGATTCAGTTGTCTGAAAAAACGCGTTTATTTCGAGCTGAAAAACACGTTTTGAAAAGTGTGATGTGACTGCCCCATAACTTACATGGGGTTGACCAAACTTGCAGAAACATGTTTATTTCTGCTGAAAAACACGTTTTGACCCTTTCTGCACACTGGGGTTAAGGGCTGAGTGTGTGGGCACTTCTGAGCCTTGCTGTTACAAGGAGATTCAGTTGCCTGAAAAAAACGCGCTTATTTCGGGCTGAAAAACACGTTTTGAAAAGTGTGATGTTACTGCCCCATAACTTACATGGGGTTGAACAAACTTGCAGAAACATGTTTATTTCTGCTGAAAAACACGTTTTGACCCTTTCTGCACACTGGGGTTAAGGGCTGAGTGTGTGGGCACTTCTGAGCCTTGCTGTTACAAGTAGATTCAGTTGCCTGAAAAAACGTGTTTATTTCGGGCTGAAAAACACGTTTTGAAAAGTGTGATGTTACTGCCCCATAACTTACATGGGGTTGACCAAACTTGCAGAAACATGTTTATTTCTGCTGAAAAACACGTTTTGACCCTTTCTGCACACTGGGGTTAAGGGCTGAGTGTGTGGGCACCTCTGAGCCTTGCTGTTACAAGGAGATTCAGTTGTCTGAAAAAACGCGTTTATTTCGAGCTGAAAAACACGTTTTGAAAAGTGTGATGTGACTGCCCCATAACTTACATGGGGTTGACCAAACTTGCAGAAACATGTTTATTTCTGCTGAAAAACACGTTTTGACCCTTTCTGCACACTGGGGTTAAGGGCTGAGTGTGTGGGCACTTCTGAGCCTTGCTGTTACAAGGAGATTCAGTTGCCTGAAAAAACGCGCTTATTTCGGGCTGAAAAACACGTTTTGAAAAGTGTGATGTTACTGCCCCATAACTTACATGGGGTTGACCAAACTTGCAGAAACATGTTTATTTCTGCTGAAAAACACGTTTTGACCCTTTCTGCACACTGGGGTTAAGGGCTGAGTGTGTGGGCACTTCTGAGCCTTGCTGTTACAAGTAGATTCAGTTGCCTGAAAAAAACGTGTTTATTTCGGGCTGAAAAACACGTTTTGAAAAGTGTGATGTTACTGCCCCATAACTTACATGGGGTTGACCAAACTTGCAGAAACATGTTTATTTCTGCTGAAAAACACGTTTTGACCCTTTCTGCACACTGGGGTTAAGGGCTGAGTGTGTGGGCACCTCTGAGCCTTGCTGTTACAAGGAGATTCAGTTGTCTGAAAAAACGCGTTTATTTCGAGCTGAAAAACACGTTTTGAAAAGTGTGATGTGACTGCCCCATAACTTACATGGGGTTGACCAAACTTGCAGAAACATGTTTATTTCTGCTGAAAAACACGTTTTGACCCTTTCTGCACACTGGGGTTAAGGGCTGAGTGTGTGGGCACCTCTGAGCCTTGCTGTTACAAGGAGATTCAGTTGTCTGAAAAAACGCGTTTATTTCGAGCTGAAAAACACGTTTTGAAAAGTGTGATGTGACTGCCCCATAACTTACATGGGGTTGACCAAACTTGCAGAAACATGTTTATTTCTGCTGAAAAACACGTTTTGACCCTTTCTGCACACTGGGGTTAAGGGCTGAGTGTGTGGGCACTTCTGAGCCTTGCTGTTACAAGGAGATTCAGTTGCCTGAAAAAAACGCGCTTATTTCGGGCTGAAAAACACGTTTTGAAAAGTGTGATGTTACTGCCCCATAACTTACATGGGGTTGACCAAACTTGCAGAAACATGTTTATTTCTGCTGAAAAACACGTTTTGACCCTTTCTGCACACTGGGGTTAAGGGCTGAGTGTGTGGGCACTTCTGAGCCTTGCTGTTACAAGTAGATTCAGTTGCCTGAAAAAACGCGTTTATTTCGGGCTGAAAAACACGTTTTGAAAAGAGTGATGTTACTGCCCCATAACTTACATGGGGTTGACCAAACTTGCAGAAACATGTTTATTTCTGCTGAAAAACACGTTTTGACCCTTTCTGCACACTGGGGTTAAGGGCTGAGTGTGTGGGCACTTCTGAGCCTTGCTGTTACAAGGAGATTCAGTTGTCTGAAAAAACGCGCTTATTTCGGGCTGAAAAACACGTTTTGAAAAGTGTGATGTTACTGCCCCATAAAATACATGGGGTTGACCAAACTTGCAGAAACATGTTTATTTCTGCTGAAAAACACGTTTTGACCCTTTCTGCACACTGGGGTTAAGGGCTGAGTGTGTGGGCACCTCTGAGCCTTGCTGTTACAAGGAGATTCAGTTGTCTGAAAAAACGCGTTTATTTCGAGCTGAAAAACACGTTTTGAAAAGTGTGATGTTACTGCCCCATAACTTACATGGGGTTGACCAAACTTGCAGAAACATGTTTATTTCTGCTGAAAAACACGTTTTGACCCTTTCTGCACACTGGGGTTAAGGGCTGAGTGTGTGGGCACTTCTGAGCCTTGCTGTTACAAGGAGATTCAGTTGTCTGAAAAAACGCGTTTATTTCGGGCTGAAAAACACGTTTTGAAAAGTGTGATGTTACTGCCCCATAACTTACATGGGGTTGACCAAACTTGCAGAAACATGTTTATTTCTGCTGAAAAACACGTTTTGACCCTTTCTGCACACTGGGGTTAAGGGCTGAGTGTGTGGGCACTTCTGAGCCTTGCTGTTACAAGTAGATTCAGTTGCCTGAAAAAACGCGTTTATTTCGGGCTGAAAAACACGTTTTGAAAAGAGTGATGTTACTGCCCCATAACTTACATGGGGTTGACCAAACTTGCAGAAACATGTTTATTTCTGCTGAAAAACACGTTTTGACCCTTTCTGCACACTGGGGTTAAGGGCTGAGTGTGTGGGCACTTCTGAGCCTTGCTGTTACAAGGAGATTCAGTTGTCTGAAAAAACGCGCTTATTTCGGGCTGAAAAACACGTTTTGAAAAGTGTGATGTTACTGCCCCATAACATACATGGGGTTGACCAAACTTGCAGAAACATGTTTATTTCTGCTGAAAAACACGTTTTGACCCTTTCTGCACACTGGGGTTAAGGGCTGAGTGTGTGGGCACCTCTGAGCCTTGCTGTTACAAGGAGATTCAGTTGTCTGAAAAAACGCGTTTATTTCGAGCTGAAAAACACGTTTTGAAAAGTGTGATGTGACTGCCCCATAACTTACATGGGGTTGACCAAACTTGCAGAAACATGTTTATTTCTGCTGAAAAACACGTTTTGACCCTTTCTGCACACTGGGGTTAAGGGCTGAGTGTGTGGGCACTTCTGAGCCTTGCTGTTACAAGGAGATTCAGTTGTCTGAAAAAACGCGTTTATTTCGGGCTGAAAAACACGTTTTGAAAAGTGTGATGTTACTGCCCCATAACTTACATGGGGTTGACCAAACTTGCAGAAACATGTTTATTTCTGCTGAAAAACACGTTTTGACCCTTTCTGCACACTGGGGTTAAGGGCTGAGTGTGTGGGCACTTCTGAGCCTTGCTGTTACAAGTAGATTCAGTTGCCTGAAAAAACGCGTTTATTTCGGGCTGAAAAACACGTTTTGAAAAGAGTGATGTTACTGCCCCATAACTTACATGGGGTTGACCAAACTTGCAGAAACATGTTTATTTCTGCTGAAAAACACGTTTTGACCCTTTCTGCACACTGGGGTTAAGGGCTGAGTGTGTGGGCACTTCTGAGCCTTGCTGTTACAAGGAGATTCAGTTGTCTGAAAAAACGCGCTTATTTCGGGCTGAAAAACACGTTTTGAAAAGTGTGATGTTACTGCCCCATAACTTACATGGGGTTGACCAAACTTGCAGAAACATGTTTATTTCTGCTGAAAAACACGTTTTGACCCTTTCTGCACAGTGGGGTTAAGGGCTGAGTGTGTGGGCACTTCTGAGCCTTGCTGTTACAAGGAGATTCAGTTGTCTGAAAAAACGCGCTTATTTCGGGCTGAAAAACACGTTTTGAAAAGTGTGATGTTACTGCCCCATAACTTACATGGGGTTGACCAAACTTGCAGAAACATGTTTATTTCTGCTGAAAAACACGTTTTGACCCTTTCTGCACACTGGGGTTAAGGGCTGAATGTGTGGGCACCTCTGAGCCTTGCTGTTACAAGGAGATTCAGTTGTCTGAAAAAACGCGTTTATTTCGAGCTGAAAAACACGTTTTGAAAAGTGTGATGTGACTGCCCCATAACTTACATGGGGTTGACCAAACTTGCAGAAACATGTTTATTTCTGCTGAAAAACACGTTTTGACCCTTTCTGCACAGTGGGGTTAAGGGCTGAGTGTGTGGGCACTTCTGAGCCTTGCTGTTACAAGGAGATTCAGTTGTCTGAAAAAACGCGCTTATTTCGGGCTGAAAAACACGTTTTGAAAAGTGTGATGTTACTGCCCCATAACTTACATGGGGTTGACCAAACTTGCAGAAACATGTTTATTTCTGCTGAAAAACACGTTTTGACCCTTTCTGCACACTGGGGTTAAGGGCTGAGTGTGTGGGCACTTCTGAGCCTTGCTGTTACAAGTAGATTCAGTTGCCTGAAAAAACGTGTTTATTTCGGGCTGAAAAACACGTTTTGAAAAGTGTGATGTGACTGCCCCATAACTTACATGGGGTTGACCAAACTTGCAGAAACATATTTATTTCTGCTGAAAAACACGTTTTGACCCTTTCTGCACACTGGGGTTAAGGGCTGAGTGTGTGGGCACTTCTGAGCCTTGCTGTTACAAGGAGATTCAGTTGCCTGATAAAACGCGCTTATTTCGGGCTGAAAAACACGTTTTGAAAAGTGTGATGTTACTGCCCCATAACTTACATGGGGTTGACCAAACTTGCAGAAACATGTTTATTTCTGCTGAAAAACACGTTTTGACCCTTTCTGCACACTGGGGTTAAGGGCTGAGTGTGTGGGCACCTATGAGCCTTGCTGTTACAAGGAGATTCAGTTGTCTGAAAAAACGCGTTTATTTCGAGCTGAAAAACACGTTTTGAAAAGTGTGATGTGACTGCCCCATAACTTACATGGGGTTGACCAAACTTGCAGAAACATGTTTATTTCTGCTGAAAAACACGTTTTGACCCTTTCTGCACACTGGGGTTAAGGGCTGAGTGTGTGGGCACTTCTGAGCCTTGCTGTTACAAGGAGATTCAGTTGCCTGAAAAAAACGCGCTTATTTCGGGCTGAAAAACACGTTTTGAAAAGTGTGATGTTACTGCCCCATAACTTACATGGGGTTGACCAAACTTGCAGAAACATGTTTATTTCTGCTGAAAAACACGTTTTGACCCTTTCTGCACACTGGGGTTAAGGGCTGAGTGTGTGGGCACTTCTGAGCCTTGCTGTTACAAGTAGATTCAGTTGCCTGAAAAAACGTGTTTATTTCGGGCTGAAAAACACGTTTTGAAAAGTGTGATGTTACTGCCCCATAACTTACATGGGGTTGACCAAACTTGCAGAAACATGTTTATTTCTGCTGAAAAACACGTTTTGACCCTTTCTGCACACTGGGGTTAAGGGCTGAGTGTGTGGGCACCTCTGAGCCTTGCTGTTACAAGGAGATTCAGTTGTCTGAAAAAACGCGTTTATTTCGAGCTGAAAAACACGTTTTGAAAAGTGTGATGTGACTGCCCCATAACTTACATGGGGTTGACCAAACTTGCAGAAACATGTTTATTTCTGCTGAAAAACACGTTTTGACCCTTTCTGCACACTGGGGTTAAGGGCTGAGTGTGTGGGCACTTCTGAGCCTTGCTGTTACAAGGAGATTCAGTTGCCTGAAAAAACGTGTTTATTTCGGGCTGAAAAACACGTTTTGAAAAGTGTGATGTTACTGCCCCATAACTTACATGGGGTTGACCAAACTTGCAGAAACATGTTTATTTCTGCTGAAAAACACGTTTTGACCCTTTCTGCACACTGGGGTTAAGGGCTGAGTGTGTGGGCACCTCTGAGCCTTGCTGTTACAAGGAGATTCAGTTGTCTGAAAAAACGCGTTTATTTCGAGCTGAAAAACACGTTTTGAAAAGTGTGATGTGACTGCCCCATAACTTACATGGGGTTGACCAAACTTGCAGAAACATGTTTATTTCTGCTGAAAAACACGTTTTGACCCTTTCTGCACACTGGGGTTAAGGGCTGAGTGTGTGGGCACTTCTGAGCCTTGCTGTTACAAGGAGATTCAGTTGCCTGAAAAAACGCGCTTATTTCGGGCTGAAAAACACGTTTTGAAAAGTGTGATGTTACTGCCCCATAACTTACATGGGGTTGACCAAACTTGCAGAAACATGTTTATTTCTGCTGAAAAACACGTTTTGACCCTTTCTGCACACTGGGGTTAAGGGCTGAGTGTGTGGGCACCTCTGAGCCTTGCTGTTACAAGGAGATTCAGTTGTCTGAAAAAACGCGTTTATTTCGAGCTGAAAAACACGTTTTGAAAAGTGTGATGTGACTGCCCCATAACTTACATGGGGTTGACCAAACTTGCAGAAACATGTTTATTTCTGCTGAAAAACACGTTTTGACCCTTTCTGCACACTGGGGTTAAGGGCTGAGTGTGTGGGCACTTCTGAGCCTTGCTGTTACAAGGAGATTCAGTTGCCTGAAAAAAACGCGCTTATTTCGGGCTGAAAAACACGTTTTGAAAAGTGTGATGTTACTGCCCCATAACTTACATGGGGTTGACCAAACTTGCAGAAACATGTTTATTTCTGCTGAAAAACACGTTTTGACCCTTTCTGCACACTGGGGTTAAGGGCTGAGTGTGTGGGCACTTCTGAGCCTTGCTGTTACAAGTAGATTCAGTTGCCTGAAAAAACGTGTTTATTTCGGGCTGAAAAACACGTTTTGAAAAGTGTGATGTTACTGCCCCATAACTTACATGGGGTTGACCAAACTTGCAGAAACATGTTTATTTCTGCTGAAAAACACGTTTTGACCCTTTCTGCACACTGGGGTTAAGGGCTGAGTGTGTGGGCACTTCTGAGCCTTGCTGTTACAAGGAGATTCAGTTGTCTGAAAAAACGCGCTTATTTCGGGCTGAAAAACACGTTTTGAAAAGTGTGATGTTACTGCCCCATAACTTACATGGGGTTGACCAAACTTGCAGAAACATGTTTATTTCTGCTGAAAAACACGTTTTGACCCTTTCTGCACACTGGGGTTAAGGGCTGAGTGTGTGGGCACCTCTGAGCCTTGCTGTTACAAGGAGATTCAGTTGTCTGAAAAAACGCGTTTATTTCGAGCTGAAAAACACGTTTTGAAAAGTGTGATGTGACTGCCCCATAACTTACATGGGGTTGACCAAACTTGCAGAAACATGTTTATTTCTGCTGAAAAACACGTTTTGACCCTTTCTGCACACTGGGGTTAAGGGCTGAGTGTGTGGGCACTTCTGAGCCTTGCTGTTACAAGGAGATTCAGTTGTCTGAAAAAACGCGCTTATTTCGGGCTGAAAAACACGTTTTGAAAAGTTTGATGTTACTGCCCCATAACTTACATGGGGTTGACCAAACTTGCAGAAACATGTTTATTTCTGCTGAAAAACACGTTTTGACCCTTTCTGCACACTGGGGTTAAGGGCTGAGTGTGTGGGCACCTCTGAGCCTTGCTGTTACAAGGAGATTCAGTTGTCTGAAAAAACGCGTTTATTTCGAGCTGAAAAACACGTTTTGAAAAGTGTGATGTTACTGCCCCATAACTTACATGGGGTTGACCAAACTTGCAGAAACATGTTTATTTCTGCTGAAAAACACGTTTTGACCCTTTCTGCACACTGGGGCTAAGGGCTGAGTGTGTGGGCACTTCTGAGCCTTGCTGTTACAAGTAGATTCAGTTGCCTGAAAAAACGTGTTTATTTCGGGCTGAAAAACACGTTTTGAAAAGTGTGATGTTACTGCCCCATAACTTACATGGGGTTGACCAAACTTGCAGAAACATGTTTATTTCTGATGAAAAACACGTTTGACCCTTTCTGCACACTGGGGTTAAGGGCTGAGTGTGTGGGCACTTCTGAGCCTTGCTGTTACAAGGAGATTCAGTTGCCTGAAAAAACGCGCTTATTTCGGGCTGAAAAACACGTTTTGAAAAGTGTGATGTTACTGCCCCATAACTTACATGGGGTTGACCAAACTTGCAGAAACATGTTTATTTCTGCTGAAAAACACGTTTTGACCCTTTCTGCACACTGGGGTTAAGGGCTGAGTGTGTGGGCACTTCTGAGCCTTGCTGTTACAAGGAGATTCAGTTGTCTGAAAAAACGCGCTTATTTCGGGCTGAAAAACACGTTTTGAAAAGTGTGATGTTACTGCCCCATAACTTACATGGGGTTGACCAAACTTGCAGAAACATGTTTATTTCTGCTGAAAAACACGTTTTGACCCTTTCTGCACACTGGGGTTAAGGGCTGAGTGTGTGGGCACTTCTGAGCCTTGCTGTTACAAGTAGATTCAGTTGCCTGAAAAAACGCGTTTATTTCGGGCTGAAAAACACGTTTTGAAAAGAGTGATGTTACTGCCCCATAACTTACATGGGGTTGACCAAACTTGCAGAAACATGTTTATTTCTGCTGAAAAACACGTTTTGACCCTTTCTGCACACTGGGGTTAAGGGCTGAGTGTGTGGGCACTTCTGAGCCTTGCTGTTACAAGGAGATTCAGTTGTCTGAAAAAACGCGCTTATTTCGGGCTGAAAAACACGTTTTGAAAAGTGTGATGTTACTGCCCCATAACTTACATGGGGTTGACCAAACTTGCAGAAACATGTTTATTTCTGCTGAAAAACACGTTTTGACCCTTTCTGCACACTGGGGTTAAGGGCTGAGTGTGTGGGCACCTCTGAGCCTTGCTGTTACAAGGAGATTCAGTTGTCTGAAAAAACGCGCTTATTTCGGGCTGAAAAACACGTTTTGAAAAGTGTGATGTTACTGCCCCATAACTTACATGGGGTTGACCAAACTTGCAGAAACATGTTTATTTCTGCTGAAAAACACGTTTTGACCCTTTCTGCACACTGGGGTTAAGGGCTGAGTGTGTGGGCACTTCTGAGCCTTGCTGTTACAAGTAGATTCAGTTGCCTGAAAAAACGTGTTTATTTCGGGCTGAAAAACACGTTTTGAAAAGTGTGATGTGACTGCCCCATAACTTACATGGGGTTGACCAAACTTGCAGAAACATATTTATTTCTGCTGAAAAACACGTTTTGACCCTTTCTGCACACTGGGGTTAAGGGCTGAGTGTGTGGGCACTTCTGAGCCTTGCTGTTACAAGGAGATTCAGTTGCCTGATAAAACGCGCTTATTTCGGGCTGAAAAACACGTTTTGAAAAGTGTGATGTTACTGCCCCATAACTTACATGGGGTTGACCAAACTTGCAGAAACATGTTTATTTCTGCTGAAAAACACGTTTTGACCCTTTCTGCACACTGGGGTTAAGGGCTGAGTGTGTGGGCACCTATGAGCCTTGCTGTTACAAGGAGATTCAGTTGTCTGAAAAAACGCGTTTATTTCGAGCTGAAAAACACGTTTTGAAAAGTGTGATGTGACTGCCCCATAACTTACATGGGGTTGACCAAACTTGCAGAAACATGTTTATTTCTGCTGAAAAACACGTTTTGACCCTTTCTGCACACTGGGGTTAAGGGCTGAGTGTGTGGGCACTTCTGAGCCTTGCTGTTACAAGGAGATTCAGTTGCCTGAAAAAAACGCGCTTATTTCGGGCTGAAAAACACGTTTTGAAAAGTGTGATGTTACTGCCCCATAACTTACATGGGGTTGACCAAACTTGCAGAAACATGTTTATTTCTGCTGAAAAACACGTTTTGACCCTTTCTGCACACTGGGGTTAAGGGCTGAGTGTGTGGGCACTTCTGAGCCTTGCTGTTACAAGTAGATTCAGTTGCCTGAAAAAACGTGTTTATTTCGGGCTGAAAAACACGTTTTGAAAAGTGTGATGTTACTGCCCCATAACTTACATGGGGTTGACCAAACTTGCAGAAACATGTTTATTTCTGCTGAAAAACACGTTTTGACCCTTTCTGCACACTGGGGTTAAGGGCTGAGTGTGTGGGCACCTCTGAGCCTTGCTGTTACAAGGAGATTCAGTTGTCTGAAAAAACGCGTTTATTTCGAGCTGAAAAACACGTTTTGAAAAGTGTGATGTGACTGCCCCATAACTTACATGGGGTTGACCAAACTTGCAGAAACATGTTTATTTCTGCTGAAAAACACGTTTTGACCCTTTCTGCACACTGGGGTTAAGGGCTGAGTGTGTGGGCACTTCTGAGCCTTGCTGTTACAAGGAGATTCAGTTGCCTGAAAAAACGTGTTTATTTCGGGCTGAAAAACACGTTTTGAAAAGTGTGATGTTACTGCCCCATAACTTACATGGGGTTGACCAAACTTGCAGAAACATGTTTATTTCTGCTGAAAAACACGTTTTGACCCTTTCTGCACACTGGGGTTAAGGGCTGAGTGTGTGGGCACCTCTGAGCCTTGCTGTTACAAGGAGATTCAGTTGTCTGAAAAAACGCGTTTATTTCGAGCTGAAAAACACGTTTTGAAAAGTGTGATGTGACTGCCCCATAACTTACATGGGGTTGACCAAACTTGCAGAAACATGTTTATTTCTGCTGAAAAACACGTTTTGACCCTTTCTGCACACTGGGGTTAAGGGCTGAGTGTGTGGGCACTTCTGAGCCTTGCTGTTACAAGGAGATTCAGTTGCCTGAAAAAACGCGCTTATTTCGGGCTGAAAAACACGTTTTGAAAAGTGTGATGTTACTGCCCCATAACTTACATGGGGTTGACCAAACTTGCAGAAACATGTTTATTTCTGCTGAAAAACACGTTTTGACCCTTTCTGCACACTGGGGTTAAGGGCTGAGTGTGTGGGCACCTCTGAGCCTTGCTGTTACAAGGAGATTCAGTTGTCTGAAAAAACGCGTTTATTTCGAGCTGAAAAACACGTTTTGAAAAGTGTGATGTGACTGCCCCATAACTTACATGGGGTTGACCAAACTTGCAGAAACATGTTTATTTCTGCTGAAAAACACGTTTTGACCCTTTCTGCACACTGGGGTTAAGGGCTGAGTGTGTGGGCACTTCTGAGCCTTGCTGTTACAAGGAGATTCAGTTGCCTGAAAAAAACGCGCTTATTTCGGGCTGAAAAACACGTTTTGAAAAGTGTGATGTTACTGCCCCATAACTTACATGGGGTTGACCAAACTTGCAGAAACATGTTTATTTCTGCTGAAAAACACGTTTTGACCCTTTCTGCACACTGGGGTTAAGGGCTGAGTGTGTGGGCACTTCTGAGCCTTGCTGTTACAAGTAGATTCAGTTGCCTGAAAAAACGTGTTTATTTCGGGCTGAAAAACACGTTTTGAAAAGTGTGATGTTACTGCCCCATAACTTACATGGGGTTGACCAAACTTGCAGAAACATGTTTATTTCTGCTGAAAAACACGTTTTGACCCTTTCTGCACACTGGGGTTAAGGGCTGAGTGTGTGGGCACTTCTGAGCCTTGCTGTTACAAGGAGATTCAGTTGTCTGAAAAAACGCGCTTATTTCGGGCTGAAAAACACGTTTTGAAAAGTGTGATGTTACTGCCCCATAACTTACATGGGGTTGACCAAACTTGCAGAAACATGTTTATTTCTGCTGAAAAACACGTTTTGACCCTTTCTGCACACTGGGGTTAAGGGCTGAGTGTGTGGGCACCTCTGAGCCTTGCTGTTACAAGGAGATTCAGTTGTCTGAAAAAACGCGTTTATTTCGAGCTGAAAAACACGTTTTGAAAAGTGTGATGTGACTGCCCCATAACTTACATGGGGTTGACCAAACTTGCAGAAACATGTTTATTTCTGCTGAAAAACACGTTTTGACCCTTTCTGCACACTGGGGTTAAGGGCTGAGTGTGTGGGCACTTCTGAGCCTTGCTGTTACAAGGAGATTCAGTTGTCTGAAAAAACGCGCTTATTTCGGGCTGAAAAACACGTTTTGAAAAGTTTGATGTTACTGCCCCATAACTTACATGGGGTTGACCAAACTTGCAGAAACATGTTTATTTCTGCTGAAAAACACGTTTTGACCCTTTCTGCACACTGGGGTTAAGGGCTGAGTGTGTGGGCACCTCTGAGCCTTGCTGTTACAAGGAGATTCAGTTGTCTGAAAAAACGCGTTTATTTCGAGCTGAAAAACACGTTTTGAAAAGTGTGATGTTACTGCCCCATAACTTACATGGGGTTGACCAAACTTGCAGAAACATGTTTATTTCTGCTGAAAAACACGTTTTGACCCTTTCTGCACACTGGGGCTAAGGGCTGAGTGTGTGGGCACTTCTGAGCCTTGCTGTTACAAGTAGATTCAGTTGCCTGAAAAAACGTGTTTATTTCGGGCTGAAAAACACGTTTTGAAAAGTGTGATGTTACTGCCCCATAACTTACATGGGGTTGACCAAACTTGCAGAAACATGTTTATTTCTGATGAAAAACACGTTTGACCCTTTCTGCACACTGGGGTTAAGGGCTGAGTGTGTGGGCACTTCTGAGCCTTGCTGTTACAAGGAGATTCAGTTGCCTGAAAAAACGCGCTTATTTCGGGCTGAAAAACACGTTTTGAAAAGTGTGATGTTACTGCCCCATAACTTACATGGGGTTGACCAAACTTGCAGAAACATGTTTATTTCTGCTGAAAAACACGTTTTGACCCTTTCTGCACACTGGGGTTAAGGGCTGAGTGTGTGGGCACTTCTGAGCCTTGCTGTTACAAGGAGATTCAGTTGTCTGAAAAAACGCGCTTATTTCGGGCTGAAAAACACGTTTTGAAAAGTGTGATGTTACTGCCCCATAACTTACATGGGGTTGACCAAACTTGCAGAAACATGTTTATTTCTGCTGAAAAACACGTTTTGACCCTTTCTGCACACTGGGGTTAAGGGCTGAGTGTGTGGGCACTTCTGAGCCTTGCTGTTACAAGTAGATTCAGTTGCCTAAAAAAACGCGTTTATTTCGGGCTGAAAAACACGTTTTGAAAAGAGTGATGTTACTGCCCCATAACTTACATGGGGTTGACCAAACTTGCAGAAACATGTTTATTTCTGCTGAAAAACACGTTTTGACCCTTTCTGCACACTGGGGTTAAGGGCTGAGTGTGTGGGCACTTCTGAGCCTTGCTGTTACAAGGAGATTCAGTTGTCTGAAAAAACGCGCTTATTTCGGGCTGAAAAACACGTTTTGAAAAGTGTGATGTTACTGCCCCATAACTTACATGGGGTTGACCAAACTTGCAGAAACATGTTTATTTCTGCTGAAAAACACGTTTTGACCCTTTCTGCACACTGGGGTTAAGGGCTGAGTGTGTGGGCACCTCTGAGCCTTGCTGTTACAAGGAGATTCAGTTGTCTGAAAAAACGCGCTTATTTCGGGCTGAAAAACACGTTTTGAAAAGTGTGATGTTCCTGTCCCATAACTTACATGGGGTTGACCAAACTTGCAGAAACATGTTTATTTCTGCTGAAAAACACGTTTTGACCCTTTCTGCACACTGGGGTTAAGGGCTGAGTGTGTGGGCACTTCTGAGCCTTGCTGTTACAAGTAGGTTCAGTTGCCTGAAAAAACGTGTTTATTTCGGGCTGAAAAACACGTTTTGAAAAGTGTGATGTTACTGCCCCATAACTTACATGGGGTTGACCAAACTTGCAGAAACATGTTTATTTCTGCTGAAAAACACGTTTTGACCCTTTCTGCACACTGGGGTTAAGGGCTGAGTGTGTGGGCACTTCTGAGCCTTGCTGTTACAAGGAGATTCAGTTGTCTGAAAAAACGCGCTTATTTCGGGCTGAAAAACACGTTTTGAAAAGTGTGATGTTACTGCCCCATAACTTACATGGGGTTGACCAAACTTGCAGAAACATGTTTATTTCTGCTGAAAAACACGTTTTGACCCTTTCTGCACACTGGGGTTAAGGGCTGAGTGTGTGGGCACTTCTGAGCCTTGCTGTTACAAGGAGATTCAGTTGTCTGAAAAAACGCGCTTATTTCGGGCTGAAAAACACGTTTTGAAAAGTTTGATGTTACTGCCCCATAACTTACATGGGGTTGACCAAACTTGCAGAAACATGTTTATTTCTGCTGAAAAACACGTTTTGACCCTTTCTGCACACTCGGGTTAAGGGCTGAGTGTGTGGGCACTTCTGAGCCTTGCTGTTACAAGGAGATTCAGTTGCCTGAAAAAACGCGCTTATTTCGGGCTGAAAAACACGTTTTGAAAAGTGTGATGTTACTGCCCCATAACTTACATGGGGTTGACCAAACTTGCAGAAACATGTTTATTTCTGCTGAAAAACACGTTTTGACCCTTTCTGCACACTGGGGTTAAGGGCTGAGTGTGTGGGCACTTCTGAGCCTTGCTGTTACAAGTAGATTCAGTTGCCTGAAAAAACGTGTTTATTTCGGGCTGAAAAACACGTTTTGAAAAGTGTGATGTTACTGCCCCATAACTTACATGGGGTTGACCAAACTTGCAGAAACATGTTTATTTCTGCTGAAAAACACGTTTTGACCCTTTCTGCACACTGGGGTTAAGGGCTGAGTGTGTGGGCACTTCTGAGCCTTGCTGTTACAAGGAGATTCAGTTGTCTGAAAAAACGCGCTTATTTCGGGCTGAAAAACACGTTTTGAAAAGTGTGATGTTACTGCCCCATAACTTACATGGGGTTGACCAAACTTGCAGAAACATGTTTATTTCTGCTGAAAAACACGTTTTGACCCTTTCTGCACACTGGGGTTAAGGGCTGAGTGTGTGGGCACCTCTGAGCCTTGCTGTTACAAGGAGATTCAGTTGTCTGAAAAAACGCGTTTATTTCGAGCTGAAAAACACGTTTTGAAAAGTGTGATGTGACTGCCCCATAACTTACATGGGGTTGACCAAACTTGCAGAAACATGTTTATTTCTGCTGAAAAACACGTTTTGACCCTTTCTGCACACTGGGGTTAAGGGCTGAGTGTGTGGGCACTTCTGAGCCTTGCTGTTACAAGGAGATTCAGTTGTCTGAAAAAACGCGTTTATTTCGGGCTGAAAAACACGTTTTGAAAAGTGTGATGTTACTGCCCCATAACTTACATGGGGTTGACCAAACTTGCAGAAACATGTTTATTTCTGCTGAAAAACACGTTTTGACCCTTTCTGCACACTGGGGTTAAGGGCTGAGTGTGTGGGCACTTCTGAGCCTTGCTGTTACAAGGAGATTCAGTTGTTTGAAAAAACGCGCTTATTTCGGGCTGAAAAACACGTTTTGAAAAGTGTGATGTTACTGCCCCATAACTTACATGGGGTTGACCAAACTTGCAGAAACATGTTTATTTCTGCTGAAAAACACGTTTTGACCCTTTCTGCACACTGGGGTTAAGGGCTGAGTGTGAGGGCACTTCTGAGCCTTGCTGTTACAAGGAGATTCAGTTGTCTAAAAAAACATGCTTATTTCGGGCTGAAAAACACGTTTTGAAAAGTGTGATGTTACTGCCCCATAACTTACATGGGGTTGACCAAACTTGCAGAAACATGTTTATTTCTGCTGAAAAACACGTTTTGACCCTTTCTGCACACTGGGGTTAAGGGCTGAGTGTGTGGGCACTTCTGAGCCTTGCTGTTACAAGTAGATTCAGTTGCCTGAAAAAACGCGTTTATTTCGGGCTGAAAAACACGTTTTGAAAAGAGTGATGTTACTGCCCCATAACTTACATGGGGTTGACCAAACTTGCAGAAACATGTTTATTTCTGCTGAAAAACACGTTTTGACCCTTTCTGCACACTGGGGTTAAGGGCTGAGTGTGTGGGCACTTCTGAGCCTTGCTGTTACAAGGAGATTCAGTTGTCTGAAAAAAAGCGCTTATTTCGGGCTGAAAAACACGTTTTGAAAAGTGTGATGTTACTGCCCCATAACTTACATGGGGTTGACCAAACTTGCAGAAACATGTTTATTTCTGCTGAAAAACACGTTTTGACCCTTTCTGCACACTGGGGTTAAGGGCTGAGTGTGTGGGCACCTCTGAGCCTTGCTGTTACAAGGAGATTCAGTTGTCTGAAAAAACGCGCTTATTTCGGGCTGAAAAACACGTTTTGAAAAGTGTGATGTTACTGTCCCATAACTTACATGGGGTTGACCAAACTTGCAGAAACATGTTTATTTCTGCTGAAAAACACGTTTTGACCCTTTCTGCACACTGGGGTTAAGGGCTGAGTGTGTGGGCACTTCTGAGCCTTGCTGTTACAAGTAGATTCAGTTGCCTGAAAAAACGTGTTTATTTCGGGCTGAAAAACACGTTTTGAAAAGTGTGATGTTACTGCCCCATAACTTACATGGGGTTGACCAAACTTGCAGAAACATGTTTATTTCTGCTGAAAAACACGTTTTGACCCTTTCTGCACACTGGGGTTAAGGGCTGAGTGTGTGGGCACTTCTGAGCCTTGCTGTTACAAGGAGATTCAGTTGTCTGAAAAAACGCGCTTATTTCGGGCTGAAAAACACGTTTTGAAAAGTGTGATGTTACTGCCCCATAACTTACATGGGGTTGACCAAACTTGCAGAAACATGTTTATTTCTGCTGAAAAACACGTTTTGACCCTTTCTGCACACTGGGGTTAAGGGCTGAGTGTGTGGGCACTTCTGAGCCTTGCTGTTACAAGGAGATTCAGTTGTCTGAAAAAACGCGCTTATTTCGGGCTGAAAAACACGTTTTGAAAAGTTTGATGTTACTGCCCCATAACTTACATGGGGTTGACCAAACTTGCAGAAACATGTTTATTTCTGCTGAAAAACACGTTTTGACCCTTTCTGCACACTGGGGTTAAGGGCTGAGTGTGTGGGCACCTCTGAGCCTTGCTGTTACAAGGAGATTCAGTTGTCTGAAAAAACGCGTTTATTTCGAGCTGAAAAACACAATTTGAAAAGTGTGATGTTACTGCCCCATAACTTACATGGGGTTGACCAAACTTGCAGAAACATGTTTATTTCTGCTGAAAAACACGTTTTGACCCTTTCTGCACACTGGGGTTAAGGGCTGAGTGTGTGGGCACTTCTGAGCCTTGCTGTTACAAGTAGATTCAGTTGCCTGAAAAAACGTGTTTATTTCGGGCTGAAAAACACGTTTTGAAAAGTGTGATGTTACTGCCCCATAACTTACATGGGGTTGACCAAACTTGCAGAAACATGTTTATTTCTGATGAAAAACACGTTTGACCCTTTCTGCACACTGGGGTTAAGGGCTGAGTGTGTGGGCACTTCTGAGCCTTGCTGTTACAAGGAGATTCAGTTGCCTGAAAAAACGCGCTTATTTCGGGCTGAAAAACACGTTTTGAAAAGTGTGATGTTACTGCCCCATAACTTACATGGGGTTGACCAAACTTGCAGAAACATGTTTATTTCTGCTGAAAAACACGTTTTGACCCTTTCTGCACACTGGGGTTAAGGGCTGAGTGTGTGGGCACTTCTGAGCCTTGCTGTTACAAGGAGATTCAGTTGTCTGAAAAAACGCGCTTATTTCGGGCTGAAAAACACGTTTTGAAAAGTGTGATGTTACTGCCCCATAACTTACATGGGGTTGACCAAACTTGCAGAAACATGTTTATTTCTGCTGAAAAACACGTTTTGACCCTTTCTGCACACTGGGGTTAAGGGCTGAGTGTGTGGGCACCTCTGAGCCTTGCTGTTACAAGGAGATTCAGTTGTCTGAAAAAACGCGCTTATTTCGGGCTGAAAAACACGTTTTGAAAAGTGTGATGTTACTGCCCCATAACTTACATGGGGTTGACCAAACTTGCAGAAACATGTTTATTTCTGCTGAAAAACACGTTTTGACCCTTTCTGCACACTGGGGTTAAGGGCTGAGTGTGTGGGCACTTCTGAGCCTTGCTGTTACAAGGATATTCAGTTGTCTGAGAAAACGCGTTTATTTCGGGCTGAAAAACACGTTTTGAAAAGTGTGATGTTACTGCCCCATAACTTACATGGGGTTGACCAAACTTGCAGAAACATGTTTATTTCTGCTGAAAAACACGTTTTGACCCTTTCTGCACACTGGGGTTAAGGGCTGAGTGTGTGGGCACTTCTGAGCCTTGCTGTTACAAGTAGATTCAGTTGCCTGAAAAAACGCGTTTATTTCGGGCTGAAAAACACGTTTTGAAAAGAGTGATGTTACTGCCCCATAACTTACATGGGGTTGACCAAACTTGCAGAAACATGTTTATTTCTGCTGAAAAACACGTTTTGACCCTTTCTGCACACTGGGGTTAAGGGCTGAGTGTGTGGGCACCTCTGAGCCTTGCTGTTACAAGGAGATTCAGTTGTCTGAAAAAACGCGCTTATTTCGGGCTGAAAAACACGTTTTGAAAAGTGTGATGTTACTGTCCCATAACTTACATGGGGTTGACCAAACTTGCAGAAACATGTTTATTTCTGCTGAAAAACACGTTTTGACCCTTTCTGCACACTGGGGTTAAGGGCTGAGTGTGTGGGCACTTCTGAGCCTTGCTGTTACAAGTAGATTCAGTTGCCTGAAAAAACGTGTTTATTTCGGGCTGAAAAACACGTTTTGAAAAGTGTGATGTTACTGCCCCATAACTTACATGGGGTTGACCAAACTTGCAGAAACATGTTTATTTCTGCTGAAAAACACGTTTTGACCCTTTCTGCACACTGGGGTTAAGGGCTGAGTGTGTGGGCACTTCTGAGCCTTGCTGTTACAAGGAGATTCAGTTGTCTGAAAAAACGCGCTTATTTCGGGCTGAAAAACACGTTTTGAAAAGTGTGATGTTACTGCCCCATAACTTACATGGGGTTGACCAAACTTGCAGAAACATGTTTATTTCTGCTGAAAAACACGTTTTGACCCTTTCTGCACACTGGGGTTAAGGGCTGAGTGTGTGGGCACCTCTGAGCCTTGCTGTTACAAGGAGATTCAGTTGTCTGAAAAAACGCGTTTATTTCGAGCTGAAAAACACGTTTTGAAAAGTGTGATGTGACTGCCCCATAACTTACATGGGGTTGACCAAACTTGCAGAAACATGTTTATTTCTGCTGAAAAACACGTTTTGACCCTTTCTGCACACTGGGGTTAAGGGCTGAGTGTGTGGGCACTTCTGAGCCTTGCTGTTACAAGGAGATTCAGTTGTCTGAAAAAACGCGTTTATTTCGGGCTGAAAAACACGTTTTGAAAAGTGTGATGTTACTGCCCCATAACTTACATGGGGTTGACCAAACTTGCAGAAACATGTTTATTTCTGCTGAAAAACACGTTTTGACCCTTTCTGCACACTGGGGTTAAGGGCTGAGTGTGTGGGCACTTCTGAGCCTTGCTGTTACAAGGAGATTCAGTTGTTTGAAAAAACGCGCTTATTTCGGGCTGAAAAACACGTTTTGAAAAGTGTGATGTTACTGCCCCATAACTTACATGGGGTTGACCAAACTTGCAGAAACATGTTTATTTCTGCTGAAAAACACGTTTTGACCCTTTCTGCACACTGGGGTTAAGGGCTGAGTGTGAGGGCACTTCTGAGCCTTGCTGTTACAAGGAGATTCAGTTGTCTAAAAAAACATGCTTATTTCGGGCTGAAAAACACGTTTTGAAAAGTGTGATGTTACTGCCCCATAACTTACATGGGGTTGACCAAACTTGCAGAAACATGTTTATTTCTGCTGAAAAACACGTTTTGACCCTTTCTGCACACTGGGGTTAAGGGCTGAGTGTGTGGGCACTTCTGAGCCTTGCTGTTACAAGTAGATTCAGTTGCCTGAAAAAACGCGTTTATTTCGGGCTGAAAAACACGTTTTGAAAAGAGTGATGTTACTGCCCCATAACTTACATGGGGTTGACCAAACTTGCAGAAACATGTTTATTTCTGCTGAAAAACACGTTTTGACCCTTTCTGCACACTGGGGTTAAGGGCTGAGTGTGTGGGCACTTCTGAGCCTTGCTGTTACAAGGAGATTCAGTTGTCTGAAAAAAAGCGCTTATTTCGGGCTGAAAAACACGTTTTGAAAAGTGTGATGTTACTGCCCCATAACTTACATGGGGTTGACCAAACTTGCAGAAACATGTTTATTTCTGCTGAAAAACACGTTTTGACCCTTTCTGCACACTGGGGTTAAGGGCTGAGTGTGTGGGCACCTCTGAGCCTTGCTGTTACAAGGAGATTCAGTTGTCTGAAAAAACGCGCTTATTTCGGGCTGAAAAACACGTTTTGAAAAGTGTGATGTTACTGTCCCATAACTTACATGGGGTTGACCAAACTTGCAGAAACATGTTTATTTCTGCTGAAAAACACGTTTTGACCCTTTCTGCACACTGGGGTTAAGGGCTGAGTGTGTGGGCACTTCTGAGCCTTGCTGTTACAAGTAGATTCAGTTGCCTGAAAAAACGTGTTTATTTCGGGCTGAAAAACACGTTTTGAAAAGTGTGATGTTACTGCCCCATAACTTACATGGGGTTGACCAAACTTGCAGAAACATGTTTATTTCTGCTGAAAAACACGTTTTGACCCTTTCTGCACACTGGGGTTAAGGGCTGAGTGTGTGGGCACTTCTGAGCCTTGCTGTTACAAGGAGATTCAGTTGTCTGAAAAAACGCGCTTATTTCGGGCTGAAAAACACGTTTTGAAAAGTGTGATGTTACTGCCCCATAACTTACATGGGGTTGACCAAACTTGCAGAAACATGTTTATTTCTGCTGAAAAACACGTTTTGACCCTTTCTGCACACTGGGGTTAAGGGCTGAGTGTGTGGGCACTTCTGAGCCTTGCTGTTACAAGGAGATTCAGTTGTCTGAAAAAACGCGCTTATTTCGGGCTGAAAAACACGTTTTGAAAAGTTTGATGTTACTGCCCCATAACTTACATGGGGTTGACCAAACTTGCAGAAACATGTTTATTTCTGCTGAAAAACACGTTTTGACCCTTTCTGCACACTGGGGTTAAGGGCTGAGTGTGTGGGCACCTCTGAGCCTTGCTGTTACAAGGAGATTCAGTTGTCTGAAAAAACGCGTTTATTTCGAGCTGAAAAACACAATTTGAAAAGTGTGATGTTACTGCCCCATAACTTACATGGGGTTGACCAAACTTGCAGAAACATGTTTATTTCTGCTGAAAAACACGTTTTGACCCTTTCTGCACACTGGGGTTAAGGGCTGAGTGTGTGGGCACTTCTGAGCCTTGCTGTTACAAGTAGATTCAGTTGCCTGAAAAAACGTGTTTATTTCGGGCTGAAAAACACGTTTTGAAAAGTGTGATGTTACTGCCCCATAACTTACATGGGGTTGACCAAACTTGCAGAAACATGTTTATTTCTGATGAAAAACACGTTTGACCCTTTCTGCACACTGGGGTTAAGGGCTGAGTGTGTGGGCACTTCTGAGCCTTGCTGTTACAAGGAGATTCAGTTGTCTGAAAAAACGCGCTTATTTCGGGCTGAAAAACACGTTTTGAAAAGTGTGATGTTACTGCCCCATAACTTACATGGGGTTGACCAAACTTGCAGAAACATGTTTATTTCTGCTGAAAAACACGTTTTGACCCTTTCTGCACACTGGGGTTAAGGGCTGAGTGTGTGGGCACCTCTGAGCCTTGCTGTTACAAGGAGATTCAGTTGTATGAAAAAACGCGCTTATTTCGGGCTGAAAAACACGTTTTGAAAAGTGTGATGTTACTGCCCCATAACTTACATGGGGTTGACCAAACTTGCAGAAACATGTTTATTTCTGCTGAAAAACACGTTTTGACCCTTTCTGCACACTGGGGTTAAGGGCTGAGTGTGTGGGCACTTCTGAGCCTTGCTGTTACAAGGAGATTCAGTTGTCTGAGAAAACGCGTTTATTTCGGGCTGAAAAACACGTTTTGAAAAGTGTGATGTTACTGCCCCATAACTTACATGGGGTTGACCAAACTTGCAGAAACATGTTTATTTCTGCTGAAAAACACGTTTTGACCCTTTCTGCACACTGGGGTTAAGGGCTGAGTGTGTGGGCACTTCTGAGCCTTGCTGTTACAAGTAGATTCAGTTGCCTGAAAAAACGCGTTTATTTCGGGCTGAAAAACACGTTTTGAAAAGAGTGATGTTACTGCCCCATAACTTACATGGGGTTGACCAAACTTGCAGAAACATGTTTATTTCTGCTGAAAAACACGTTTTGACCCTTTCTGCACACTGGGGTTAAGGGCTGAGTGTGTGGGCACTTCTGAGCCTTGCTGTTACAAGGAGATTCAGTTGTCTGAAAAAACGCGCTTATTTCCGGCTGAAAAACACGTTTTGAAAAGTGTGATGTTACTGCCCCATAACTTACATGGGGTTGACCAAACTTGCAGAAACATGTTTATTTCTGCTGAAAAACACGTTTTGACCCTTTCTGCACACTGGGGTTAAGGGCTGAGTGTGTGGGCACCTCTGAGCCTTGCTGTTACAAGGAGATTCAGTTGTCTGAAAAAACGCGCTTATTTCGGGCTGAAAAACACGTTTTGAAAAGTGTGATGTTACTGTCCCATAACTTACATGGGGTTGACCAAACTTGCAGAAACATGTTTATTTCTGCTGAAAAACATGTTTTGACCCTTTCTGCACACTGGGGTTAAGGGCTGAGTGTGTGGGCACTTCTGAGCCTTGCTGTTACAAGTAGATTCAGTTGCCTGAAAAAACGTGTTTATTTCGGGCTGAAAAACACGTTTTGAAAAGTGTGATGTTACTGCCCCATAACTTACATGGGGTTGACCAAACTTGCAGAAACATGTTTATTTCTGCTGAAAAACACGTTTTGACCCTTTCTGCACACTGGGGTTAAGGGCTGAGTGTGTGGGCACTTCTGAGCCTTGCTGTTACAAGGAGATTCAGTTGTCTGAAAAAACGCGCTTATTTCGGGCTGAAAAACACGTTTTGAAAAGTTTGATGTTACTGCCCCATAACTTACATGGGGTTGACCAAACTTGCAGAAACATGTTTATTTCTGCTGAAAAACACGTTTTGACCCTTTCTGCACACTGGGGTTAAGGGCTGAGTGTGTGGGCACTTCTGAGCCTTGCTGTTACAAGGAGATTCAGTTGCCTGAAAAAACGCGCTTATTTCGGGCTGAAAAACACGTTTTGAAAAGTGTGATGTTACTGCCCCATAACTTACATGGGGTTGACCAAACTTGCAGAAACATGTTTATTTCTGCTGAAAAACACGTTTTGACCCTTTCTGCACACTGGGGTTAAGGGCTGAGTGTGTGGGCACTTCTGAGCCTTGCTGTTACAAGTAGATTCAGTTGCCTGAAAAAACGTGTTTATTTCGGGCTGAAAAACACGTTTTGAAAAGTGTGATGTTACTGCCCCATAACTTACATGGGGTTGACCAAACTTGCAGAAACATGTTTATTTCTGATGAAAAACACGTTTTGACCCTTTCTGCACACTGGGGTTAAGGGCTGAGTGTGTGGGCACTTCTGAGCCTTGCTGTTACAAGGAGATTCAGTTGTCTGAAAAAACGCGCTTATTTCGGGCTGAAAAACACGTTTTGAAAAGTGTGATGTTACTGCCCCATAACATACATGGGGTTGACCAAACTTGCAGAAACATGTTTATTTCTGCTGAAAAACACGTTTTGACCCTTTCTGCACACTGGGGTTAAGGGCTGAGTGTGTGGGCACCTCTGAGCCTTGCTGTTACAAGGAGATTCAGTTGTCTGAAAAAACGCGTTTATTTCGAGCTGAAAAACACGTTTTGAAAAGTGTGATGTTACTGCCCCATAACTTACATGGGGTTGACCAAACTTGCAGAAACATGTTTATTTCTGCTGAAAAACACGTTTTGACCCTTTCTGCACACTGGGGTTAAGGGCTGAGTGTGTGGGCACTTCTGAGCCTTGCTGTTACAAGTAGATTCAGTTGCCTGAAAAAACGCGTTTATTTCGGGCTGAAAAACACGTTTTGAAAAGTGTGATGTGACTGCCCCATAACTTACATGGGGTTGACCAAACTTGCAGAAACATGTTTATTTCTGCTGAAAAACACGTTTTGACCCTTTCTGCACACTGGGGTTAAGGGCTGAGTGTGTGGGCACTTCTGAGCCTTGCTGTTACAAGGAGATTCAGTTGTCTGAAAAAACGCGCTTATTTCGGGCTGAAAAACACGTTTTGAAAAGTGTGATGTTACTGCCCCATAACTTACATGGGGTTGACCAAACTTGCAGAAACATGTTTATTTCTGCTGAAAAACACGTTTTGACCCTTTCTGCACAGTGGGGTTAAGGGCTGAGTGTGTGGGCACTTCTGAGCCTTGCTGTTACAAGGAGATTCAGTTGTCTGAAAAAACGCGCTTATTTCGGGCTGAAAAACACGTTTTGAAAAGTGTGATGTTACTGCCCCATAACTTACATGGGGTTGACCAAACTTGCAGAAACATGTTTATTTCTGCTGAAAAACACGTTTTGACCCTTTCTGCACACTGGGGTTAAGGGCTGAGTGTGTGGGCACTTCTGAGCCTTGCTGTTACAAGTAGATTCAGTTGCCTGAAAAAACGTGTTTATTTCGGGCTGAAAAACACGTTTTGAAAAGTGTGATGTTACTGCCCCATAACTTACATGGGGTTGACCAAACTTGCAGAAACATGTTTATTTCTGCTGAAAAACACGTTTTGACCTTTTCTGCACACTGGGGTTAAGGGCTGAGTGTGTGGGCACCTCTGAGCCTTGCTGTTACAAGGAGATTCAGTTGTCTGAAAAAACGCGTTTATTTCGAGCTGAAAAACACGTTTTGAAAAGTGTGATGTGACTGCCCCATAACTTACATGGGGTTGACCAAACTTGCAGAAACATGTTTATTTCTGCTGAAAAACACGTTTTGACCCTTTCTGCACACTGGGGTTAAGGGCTGAGTGTGTGGGCACTTCTGAGCCTTGCTGTTACAAGGAGATTCAGTTGCCTGAAAAAACGCGCTTATTTCGGGCTGAAAAACACGTTTTGAAAAGTGTGATGTTACTGCCCCATAACTTACATGGGGTTGACCAAACTTGCAGAAACATGTTTATTTCTGCTGAAAAACACGTTTTGACCCTTTCTGCACACTGGGGTTAAGGGCTGAGTGTGTGGGCACTTCTGAGCCTTGCTGTTACAAGGAGATTCAGTTGTCTGAAAAAACGCGCTTATTTCGGGCTGAAAAACACGTTTTGAAAAGAGTGATGTTACTGCCCCATAACTTACATGGGGTTGACCAAACTTGCAGAAACATGTTTATTTCTGCTGAAAAACACGTTTTGACCCTTTCTGCACACTGGGGTTAAGGGCTGAGTGTGTGGGCACTTCTGAGCCTTGCTGTTACAAGGAGATTCAGTTGTCTGAAAAAACGCGCTTATTTCGGGCTGAAAAACACGTTTTGAAAAGTGTGATGTTACTGCCCCATAACATACATGGGGTTGACCAAACTTGCAGAAACATGTTTATTTCTGCTGAAAAACACGTTTTGACCCTTTCTGCACACTGGGGTTAAGGGCTGAGTGTGTGGGCACCTCTGAGCCTTGCTGTTACAAGGAGATTCAGTTGTCTGAAAAAACGCGTTTATTTCGAGCTGAAAAACACGTTTTGAAAAGTGTGATGTGACTGCCCCATAACTTACATGGGGTTGACCAAACTTGCAGAAACATGTTTATTTCTGCTGAAAAACACGTTTTGACCCTTTCTGCACAGTGGGGTTAAGGGCTGAGTGTGTGGGCACTTCTGAGCCTTGCTGTTACAAGGAGATTCAGTTGTCTGAAAAAACGCGCTTATTTCGGGCTGAAAAACACGTTTTGAAAAGTGTGATGTTACTGCCCCATAACTTACATGGGGTTGACCAAACTTGCAGAAACATGTTTATTTCTGCTGAAAAACACGTTTTGACCCTTTCTGCACACTGGGGTTAAGGGCTGAGTGTGTGGGCACTTCTGAGCCTTGCTGTTACAAGTAGATTCAGTTGCCTGAAAAAACGTGTTTATTTCGGGCTGAAAAACACGTTTTGAAAAGTGTGATGTTACTGCCCCATAACTTACATGGGGTTGACCAAACTTGCAGAAACATGTTTATTTCTGCTGAAAAACACGTTTTGACCTTTTCTGCACACTGGGGTTAAGGGCTGAGTGTGTGGGCACCTCTGAGCCTTGCTGTTACAAGGAGATTCAGTTGTCTGAAAAAACGCGTTTATTTCGAGCTGAAAAACACGTTTTGAAAAGTGTGATGTGACTGCCCCATAACTTACATGGGGTTGACCAAACTTGCAGAAACATGTTTATTTCTGCTGAAAAACACGTTTTGACCCTTTCTGCACACTGGGGTTAAGGGCTGAGTGTGTGGGCACTTCTGAGCCTTGCTGTTACAAGGAGATTCAGTTGCCTGAAAAAACGCGCTTATTTCGGGCTGAAAAACACGTTTTGAAAAGTGTGATGTTACTGCCCCATAACTTACATGGGGTTGACCAAACTTGCAGAAACATGTTTATTTCTGCTGAAAAACACGTTTTGACCCTTTCTGCACACTGGGGTTAAGGGCTGAGTGTGTGGGCACTTCTGAGCCTTGCTGTTACAAGGAGATTCAGTTGTCTGAAAAAACGCGCTTATTTCGGGCTGAAAAACACGTTTTGAAAAGAGTGATGTTACTGCCCCATAACTTACATGGGGTTGACCAAACTTGCAGAAACATGTTTATTTCTGCTGAAAAACACGTTTTGACCCTTTCTGCACACTGGGGTTAAGGGCTGAGTGTGTGGGCACTTCTGAGCCTTGCTGTTACAAGGAGATTCAGTTGTCTGAAAAAACGCGCTTATTTCGGGCTGAAAAACACGTTTTGAAAAGTGTGATGTTACTGCCCCATAACATACATGGGGTTGACCAAACTTGCAGAAACATGTTTATTTCTGCTGAAAAACACGTTTTGACCCTTTCTGCACACTGGGGTTAAGGGCTGAGTGTGTGGGCACCTCTGAGCCTTGCTGTTACAAGGAGATTCAGTTGTCTGAAAAAACGCGTTTATTTCGAGCTGAAAAACACGTTTTGAAAAGTGTGATGTGACTGCCCCATAACTTACATGGGGTTGACCAAACTTGCAGAAACATGTTTATTTCTGCTGAAAAACACGTTTTGACCCTTTCTGCACACTGGGGTTAAGGGCTGAGTGTGTGGGCACTTCTGAGCCTTGCTGTTACAAGGAGATTCAGTTGTCTGAAAAAACGCGCTTATTTCGGGCTGAAAAACACGTTTTGAAAAGTGTGATGTTACTGCCCCATAACATACATGGGGTTGACCAAACTTGCAGAAACATGTTTATTTCTGCTGAAAAACACGTTTTGACCCTTTCTGCACACTGGGGTTAAGGGCTGAGTGTGTGGGCACCTCTGAGCCTTGCTGTTACAAGGAGATTCAGTTGTCTGAAAAAACGCGTTTATTTCGAGCTGAAAAACACGTTTTGAAAAGTGTGATGTTACTGCCCCATAACTTACATGGGGTTGACCAAACTTGCAGAAACATGTTTATTTCTGCTGAAAAACACGTTTTGACCCTTTCTGCACACTGGGGTTAAGGGCTGAGTGTGTGGGCACTTCTGAGCCTTGCTGTTACAAGTAGATTCAGTTGCCTGAAAAAACGCGTTTATTTCGGGCTGAAAAACACGTTTTGAAAAGAGTGATGTTACTGCCCCATAACTTACATGGGGTTGACCAAACTTGCAGAAACATGTTTATTTCTGCTGAAAAACACGTTTTGACCCTTTCTGCACACTGGGGTTAAGGGCTGAGTGTGTGGGCACTTCTGAGCCTTGCTGTTACAAGGAGATTCAGTTGTCTGAAAAAACGCGCTTATTTCGGGCTGAAAAACACGTTTTGAAAAGTGTGATGTTACTGCCCCATAACTTACATGGGGTTGACCAAACTTGCAGAAACATGTTTATTTCTGCTGAAAAACACGTTTTGACCCTTTCTGCACAGTGGGGTTAAGGGCTGAGTGTGTGGGCACTTCTGAGCCTTGCTGTTACAAGGAGATTCAGTTGTCTGAAAAAACGCGCTTATTTCGGGCTGAAAAACACGTTTTGAAAAGTGTGATGTTACTGCCCCATAACTTACATGGGGTTGACCAAACTTGCAGAAACATGTTTATTTCTGCTGAAAAACACGTTTTGACCGTTTCTGCACACTGGGGTTAAGGGCTGAGTGTGTGGGCACTTCTGAGCCTTGCTGTTACAAGTAGATTCAGTTGCCTGAAAAAACGTGTTTATTTCGGGCTGTAAAACACGTTTTGAAAAGTGTGATGTTACTGCCCCATAACTTACATGGGGTTGACCAAACTTGCAGAAACATGTTTATTTCTGCTGAAAAACACGTTTTGACCTTTTCTGCACACTGGGGTTAAGGGCTGAGTGTGTGGGCACCTCTGAGCCTTGCTGTTACAAGGAGATTCAGTTGTCTGAAAAAACGCGTTTATTTCGAGCTGAAAAACACGTTTTGAAAAGTGTGATGTGACTGCCCCATAACTTACATGGGGTTGACCAAACTTGCAGAAACATGTTTATTTCTGCTGAAAAACACGTTTTGACCCTTTCTGCACACTGGGGTTAAGGGCTGAGTGTGTGGGCACTTCTGAGCCTTGCTGTTACAAGGAGATTCAGTTGTCTGAAAAACGCGTTTATTTCGAGCTGAAAAACACGTTTTGAAAAGTGTGATGTGACTGCCCCATAACTTACATGGGGTTGACCAAACTTGCAGAAACATGTTTATTTCTGCTGAAAAACACGTTTTGACCCTTTCTGCACACTGGGGTTAAGGGCTGAGTGTGTGGGCACTTCTGAGCCTTGCTGTTACAAGGAGATTCAGTTGTCTGAAAAAACGCGTTTATTTCGGGCTGAAAAACACGTTTTGAAAAGTGTGATGTTACTGCCCCATAACTTACATGGGGTTGACCAAACTTGCAGAAACATGTTTATTTCTGCTGAAAAACACGTTTTGACCCTTTCTGCACACTGGGGTTAAGGGCTGAGTGTGTGGGCACTTCTGAGCCTTGCTGTTACAAGTAGATTCAGTTGCCTGAAAAAACACGTTTATTTCGGGCTGAAAAACACGTTTTGAAAAGAGTGATGTTACTGCCCCATAACTTACATGGGGTTGACCAAACTTGCAGAAACATGTTTATTTCTGCTGAAAAACACGTTTTGACCCTTTCTGCACACTGGGGTTAAGGGCTGAGTGTGTGGGCACTTCTGAGCCTTGCTGTTACAAGGAGATTCAGTTGTCTGAAAAAACGCGCTTATTTCGGGCTGAAAAACACGTTTTGAAAAGTGTGATGTTACTGCCCCATAACATACATGGGGTTGACCAAACTTGCAGAAACATGTTTATTTCTGCTGAAAAACACGTTTTGACCCTTTCTGCACACTGGGGTTAAGGGCTGAGTGTGTGGGCACCTCTGAGCCTTGCTGTTACAAGGAGATTCAGTTGTCTGAAAAAACGCGTTTATTTCGAGCTGAAAAACACGTTTTGAAAAGTGTGATGTGACTGCCCCATAACTTACATGGGGTTGACCAAACTTGCAGAAACATGTTTATTTCTGCTGAAAAACACGTTTTGACCCTTTCTGCACACTGGGGTTAAGGGCTGAGTGTGTGGGCACTTCTGAGCCTTGCTGTTACAAGGAGATTCAGTTGTCTGAAAAAACGCGTTTATTTCGGGCTGAAAAACACGTTTTGAAAAGTGTGATGTTACTGCCCCATAACTTACATGGGGTTGACCAAACTTGCAGAAACATGTTTATTTCTGCTGAAAAACACGTTTTGACCCTTTCTGCACACTGGGGTTAAGGGCTGAGTGTGTGGGCACTTCTGAGCCTTGCTGTTACAAGTAGATTCAGTTGCCTGAAAAAACGCGTTTATTTCGGGCTGAAAAACACGTTTTGAAAAGAGTGATGTTACTGCCCCATAACTTACATGGGGTTGACCAAACTTGCAGAAACATGTTTATTTCTGCTGAAAAACACGTTTTGACCCTTTCTGCACACTGGGGTTAAGGGCTGAGTGTGTGGGCACTTCTGAGCCTTGCTGTTACAAGTAGATTCAGTTGCCTGAAAAAACGTGTTTATTTCGGGCTGAAAAACACGTTTTGAAAAGTGTGATGTTACTGCCCCATAACTTACATGGGGTTGACCAAACTTGCAGAAACATGTTTATTTCTGCTGAAATACACGTTTTGACCCTTTCTGCACACTGGGGTTAAGGGCTGAGTGTGTGGGCACCTCTGAGCCTTGCTGTTACAAGGAGATTCAGTTGTCTGAAAAAACGCGTTTATTTCGAGCTGAAAAACACGTTTTGAAAAGTGTGATGTGACTGCCCCATAACTTACATGGGGTTGACCAAACTTGCAGAAACATGTTTATTTCTGCTGAAAAACACGTTTTGACCCTTTCTGCACACTGGGGTTAAGGGCTGAGTGTGTGGGCACTTCTGAGCCTTGCTGTTACAAGGAGATTCAGTTGCCTGATAAAACGCGCTTATTTCGGGCTGAAAAACACATTTTGAAAAGTGTGATGTTACTGCCCCATAACTTACATGGGGTTGACCAAACTTGCAGAAACATGTTTATTTCTGCTGAAAAACACGTTTTGACCCTTTCTGCACACTGGGGTTAAGGGCTGAGTGTGTGGGCACCTATGAGCCTTGCTGTTACAAGGAGATTCAGTTGTCTGAAAAAACGCGTTTATTTCGAGCTGAAAAACACGTTTTGAAAAGTGTGATGTGACTGCCCCATAACTTACATGGGGTTGACCAAACTTGCAGAAACATGTTTATTTCTGCTGAAAAACACGTTTTGACCCTTTCTGCACACTGGGGTTAAGGGCTGAGTGTGTGGGCACTTCTGAGCCTTGCTGTTACAAGGAGATTCAGTTGCCTGAAAAAACGCGCTTATTTCGGGCTGAAAAACACGTTTTGAAAAGTGTGATGTTACTGCCCCATAACTTACATGGGGTTGACCAAACTTGCAGAAACATGTTTATTTCTGCTGAAAAACACGTTTTGACCCTTTCTGCACAGTGGGGTTAAGGGCTGAGTGTGTGGGCACTTCTGAGCCTTGCTGTTACAAGGAGATTCAGTTGTCTGAAAAAACGCGCTTATTTCGGGCTGAAAAACACGTTTTGAAAAGTGTGATGTTACTGCCCCATAACTTACATGGGGTTGACCAAACTTGCAGAAACATGTTTATTTCTGCTGAAAAACACGTTTTGACCCTTTCTGCACACTGGGGTTAAGGGCTGAGTGTGTGGGCACCTCTGAGCCTTGCTGTTACAAGGATTCAGTTGTCTGAAAAAACGCGCTTATTTCGGGCTGAAAAACACGTTTTGAAAAGTGTGATGTTACTGCCCCATAACTTACATGGGGTTGACCAAACTTGCAGAAACATGTTTATTTCTGCTGAAAAACACGTTTTGACCCTTTCTGCACACTGGGGTTAAGGGCTGAGTGTGTGGGCACTTCTGAGCCTTGCTGTTACAAGGAGATTCAGTTGTCTGAAAAAACGCGCTTATTTCGGGCTGAAAAACACGTTTTGAAAAGTTTGATGTTACTGCCCCATAACTTACATGGGGTTGACCAAACTTGCAGAAACATGTTTATTTCTGCTGAAAAACACGTTTTGACCCTTTCTGCACACTGGGGTTAAGGGCTGAGTGTGTGGGCACCTCTGAGCCTTGCTGTTACAAGGAGATTCAGTTGTCTGAAAAAACGCGTTTATTTCGAGCTGAAAAACACAATTTGAAAAGTGTGATGTTACTGCCCCATAACTTACATGGGGTTGACCAAACTTGCAGAAACATGTTTATTTCTGCTGAAAAACACGTTTTGACCCTTTCTGCACACTGGGGTTAAGGGCTGAGTGTGTGGGCACTTCTGAGCCTTGCTGTTACAAGTAGATTCAGTTGCCTGAAAAAACGTGTTTATTTCGGGCTGAAAAACACGTTTTGAAAAGTGTGATGTTACTGCCCCATAACTTACATGGGGTTGACCAAACTTGCAGAAACATGTTTATTTCTGATGAAAAACACGTTTGACCCTTTCTGCACACTGGGGTTAAGGGCTGAGTGTGTGGGCACTTCTGAGCCTTGCTGTTACAAGGAGATTCAGTTGCCTGAAAAAACGCGCTTATTTCGGGCTGAAAAACACGTTTTGAAAAGTGTGATGTTACTGCCCCATAACTTACATGGGGTTGACCAAACTTGCAGAAACATGTTTATTTCTGCTGAAAAACACGTTTTGACCCTTTCTGCACACTGGGGTTAAGGGCTGAGTGTGTGGGCACTTCTGAGCCTTGCTGTTACAAGGAGATTCAGTTGTCTGAAAAAACGCGCTTATTTCGGGCTGAAAAACACGTTTTGAAAAGTGTGATGTTACTGCCCCATAACTTACATGGGGTTGACCAAACTTGCAGAAACATGTTTATTTCTGCTGAAAAACACGTTTTGACCCTTTCTGCACACTGGGGTTAAGGGCTGAGTGTGTGGGCACCTCTGAGCCTTGCTGTTACAAGGAGATTCAGTTGTCTGAAAAAACGCGCTTATTTCGGGCTGAAAAACACGTTTTGAAAAGTGTGATGTTACTGCCCCATAACTTACATGGGGTTGACCAAACTTGCAGAAACATGTTTATTTCTGCTGAAAAACACGTTTTGACCCTTTCTGCACACTGGGGTTAAGGGCTGAGTGTGTGGGCACTTCTGAGCCTTGCTGTTACAAGGATATTCAGTTGTCTGAGAAAACGCGTTTATTTCGGGCTGAAAAACACGTTTTGAAAAGTGTGATGTTACTGCCCCATAACTTACATGGGGTTGACCAAACTTGCAGAAACATGTTTATTTCTGCTGAAAAACACGTTTTGACCCTTTCTGCACACTGGGGTTAAGGGCTGAGTGTGTGGGCACTTCTGAGCCTTGCTGTTACAAGTAGATTCAGTTGCCTGAAAAAACGCGTTTATTTCGGGCTGAAAAACACGTTTTGAAAAGAGTGATGTTACTGCCCCATAACTTACATGGGGTTGACCAAACTTGCAGAAACATGTTTATTTCTGCTGAAAAACACGTTTTGACCCTTTCTGCACACTGGGGTTAAGGGCTGAGTGTGTGGGCACCTCTGAGCCTTGCTGTTACAAGGAGATTCAGTTGTCTGAAAAAACGCGCTTATTTCGGGCTGAAAAACACGTTTTGAAAAGTGTGATGTTACTGTCCCATAACTTACATGGGGTTGACCAAACTTGCAGAAACATGTTTATTTCTGCTGAAAAACACGTTTTGACCCTTTCTGCACACTGGGGTTAAGGGCTGAGTGTGTGGGCACTTCTGAGCCTTGCTGTTACAAGTAGATTCAGTTGCCTGAAAAAACGTGTTTATTTCGGGCTGAAAAACACGTTTTGAAAAGTGTGATGTTACTGCCCCATAACTTACATGGGGTTGACCAAACTTGCAGAAACATGTTTATTTCTGCTGAAAAACACGTTTTGACCCTTTCTGCACACTGGGGTTAAGGGCTGAGTGTGTGGGCACTTCTGAGCCTTGCTGTTACAAGGAGATTCAGTTGTCTGAAAAAACGCGCTTATTTCGGGCTGAAAAACACGTTTTGAAAAGTGTGATGTTACTGCCCCATAACTTACATGGGGTTGACCAAACTTGCAGAAACATGTTTATTTCTGCTGAAAAACACGTTTTGACCCTTTCTGCACACTGGGGTTAAGGGCTGAGTGTGTGGGCACCTCTGAGCCTTGCTGTTACAAGGAGATTCAGTTGTATGAAAAAACGCGCTTATTTCGGGCTGAAAAACACGTTTTGAAAAGTGTGATGTTACTGCCCCATAACTTACATGGGGTTGACCAAACTTGCAGAAACATGTTTATTTCTGCTGAAAAACACGTTTTGACCCTTTCTGCACACTGGGGTTAAGGGCTGAGTGTGTGGGCACTTCTGAGCCTTGCTGTTACAAGGAGATTCAGTTGTCTGAGAAAACGCGTTTATTTCGGGCTGAAAAACACGTTTTGAAAAGTGTGATGTTACTGCCCCATAACTTACATGGGGTTGACCAAACTTGCAGAAACATGTTTATTTCTGCTGAAAAACACGTTTTGACCCTTTCTGCACACTGGGGTTAAGGGCTGAGTGTGTGGGCACTTCTGAGCCTTGCTGTTACAAGTAGATTCAGTTGCCTGAAAAAACGCGTTTATTTCGGGCTGAAAAACACGTTTTGAAAAGAGTGATGTTACTGCCCCATAACTTACATGGGGTTGACCAAACTTGCAGAAACATGTTTATTTCTGCTGAAAAACACGTTTTGACCCTTTCTGCACACTGGGGTTAAGGGCTGAGTGTGTGGGCACTTCTGAGCCTTGCTGTTACAAGGAGATTCAGTTGTCTGAAAAAACGCGCTTATTTCGGGCTGAAAAACACGTTTTGAAAAGTGTGATGTTACTGCCCCATAACTTACATGGGGTTGACCAAACTTGCAGAAACATGTTTATTTCTGCTGAAAAACACGTTTTGACCCTTTCTGCACACTGGGGTTAAGGGCTGAGTGTGTGGGCACCTCTGAGCCTTGCTGTTACAAGGAGATTCAGTTGTCTGAAAAAACGCGCTTATTTCGGGCTGAAAAACACGTTTTGAAAAGTGTGATGTTACTGCCCCATAACTTACATGGGGTTGACCAAACTTGCAGAAACATGTTTATTTCTGCTGAAAAACACGTTTTGACCCTTTCTGCACACTGGGGTTAAGGGCTGAGTGTGTGGGCACTTCTGAGCCTTGCTGTTACAAGGAGATTCAGTTGTCTGAAAAAACGCGCTTATTTCGGGCTGAAAAACACGTTTTGAAAAGTTTGATGTTACTGCCCCATAACTTACATGGGGTTGACCAAACTTGCAGAAACATGTTTATTTCTGCTGAAAAACACGTTTTGACCCTTTCTGCACAGTGGGGTTAAGGGCTGAGTGTGTGGGCACTTCTGAGCCTTGCTGTTACAAGGAGATTCAGTTGTCTGAAAAAACGCGCTTATTTCGGGCTGAAAAACACGTTTTGAAAAGTGTGATGTTACTGCCCCATAACTTACATGGGGTTGACCAAACTTGCAGAAACATGTTTATTTCTGCTGAAAAACACGTTTTGACCCTTTCTGCACACTGGGGTTAAGGGCTGAGTGTGTGGGCACCTCTGAGCCTTGCTGTTACAAGGATTCAGTTGTCTGAAAAAACGCGCTTATTTCGGGCTGAAAAACACGTTTTGAAAAGTGTGATGTTACTGCCCCATAACTTACATGGGGTTGACCAAACTTGCAGAAACATGTTTATTTCTGCTGAAAAACACGTTTTGACCCTTTCTGCACACTGGGGTTAAGGGCTGAGTGTGTGGGCACTTCTGAGCCTTGCTGTTACAAGGAGATTCAGTTGTCTGAAAAAACGCGCTTATTTCGGGCTGAAAAACACGTTTTGAAAAGTTTGATGTTACTGCCCCATAACTTACATGGGGTTGACCAAACTTGCAGAAACATGTTTATTTCTGCTGAAAAACACGTTTTGACCCTTTCTGCACACTGGGGTTAAGGGCTGAGTGTGTGGGCACCTCTGAGCCTTGCTGTTACAAGGAGATTCAGTTGTCTGAAAAAACGCGTTTATTTCGAGCTGAAAAACACAATTTGAAAAGTGTGATGTTACTGCCCCATAACTTACATGGGGTTGACCAAACTTGCAGAAACATGTTTATTTCTGCTGAAAAACACGTTTTGACCCTTTCTGCACACTGGGGTTAAGGGCTGAGTGTGTGGGCACTTCTGAGCCTTGCTGTTACAAGTAGATTCAGTTGCCTGAAAAAACGTGTTTATTTCGGGCTGAAAAACACGTTTTGAAAAGTGTGATGTTACTGCCCCATAACTTACATGGGGTTGACCAAACTTGCAGAAACATGTTTATTTCTGATGAAAAACACGTTTGACCCTTTCTGCACACTGGGGTTAAGGGCTGAGTGTGTGGGCACTTCTGAGCCTTGCTGTTACAAGGAGATTCAGTTGCCTGAAAAAACGCGCTTATTTCGGGCTGAAAAACACGTTTTGAAAAGTGTGATGTTACTGCCCCATAACTTACATGGGGTTGACCAAACTTGCAGAAACATGTTTATTTCTGCTGAAAAACACGTTTTGACCCTTTCTGCACACTGGGGTTAAGGGCTGAGTGTGTGGGCACTTCTGAGCCTTGCTGTTACAAGGAGATTCAGTTGTCTGAAAAAACGCGCTTATTTCGGGCTGAAAAACACGTTTTGAAAAGTGTGATGTTACTGCCCCATAACTTACATGGGGTTGACCAAACTTGCAGAAACATGTTTATTTCTGCTGAAAAACACGTTTTGACCCTTTCTGCACACTGGGGTTAAGGGCTGAGTGTGTGGGCACCTCTGAGCCTTGCTGTTACAAGGAGATTCAGTTGTCTGAAAAAACGCGCTTATTTCGGGCTGAAAAACACGTTTTGAAAAGTGTGATGTTACTGCCCCATAACTTACATGGGGTTGACCAAACTTGCAGAAACATGTTTATTTCTGCTGAAAAACACGTTTTGACCCTTTCTGCACACTGGGGTTAAGGGCTGAGTGTGTGGGCACTTCTGAGCCTTGCTGTTACAAGGATATTCAGTTGTCTGAGAAAACGCGTTTATTTCGGGCTGAAAAACACGTTTTGAAAAGTGTGATGTTACTGCCCCATAACTTACATGGGGTTGACCAAACTTGCAGAAACATGTTTATTTCTGCTGAAAAACACGTTTTGACCCTTTCTGCACACTGGGGTTAAGGGCTGAGTGTGTGGGCACTTCTGAGCCTTGCTGTTACAAGTAGATTCAGTTGCCTGAAAAAACGCGTTTATTTCGGGCTGAAAAACACGTTTTGAAAAGAGTGATGTTACTGCCCCATAACTTACATGGGGTTGACCAAACTTGCAGAAACATGTTTATTTCTGCTGAAAAACACGTTTTGACCCTTTCTGCACACTGGGGTTAAGGGCTGAGTGTGTGGGCACCTCTGAGCCTTGCTGTTACAAGGAGATTCAGTTGTCTGAAAAAACGCGCTTATTTCGGGCTGAAAAACACGTTTTGAAAAGTGTGATGTTACTGTCCCATAACTTACATGGGGTTGACCAAACTTGCAGAAACATGTTTATTTCTGCTGAAAAACACGTTTTGACCCTTTCTGCACACTGGGGTTAAGGGCTGAGTGTGTGGGCACTTCTGAGCCTTGCTGTTACAAGTAGATTCAGTTGCCTGAAAAAACGTGTTTATTTCGGGCTGAAAAACACGTTTTGAAAAGTGTGATGTTACTGCCCCATAACTTACATGGGGTTGACCAAACTTGCAGAAACATGTTTATTTCTGCTGAAAAACACGTTTTGACCCTTTCTGCACACTGGGGTTAAGGGCTGAGTGTGTGGGCACTTCTGAGCCTTGCTGTTACAAGGAGATTCAGTTGTCTGAAAAAACGCGCTTATTTCGGGCTGAAAAACACGTTTTGAAAAGTGTGATGTTACTGCCCCATAACTTACATGGGGTTGACCAAACTTGCAGAAACATGTTTATTTCTGCTGAAAAACACGTTTTGACCCTTTCTGCACACTGGGGTTAAGGGCTGAGTGTGTGGGCACCTCTGAGCCTTGCTGTTACAAGGAGATTCAGTTGTATGAAAAAACGCGCTTATTTCGGGCTGAAAAACACGTTTTGAAAAGTGTGATGTTACTGCCCCATAACTTACATGGGGTTGACCAAACTTGCAGAAACATGTTTATTTCTGCTGAAAAACACGTTTTGACCCTTTCTGCACACTGGGGTTAAGGGCTGAGTGTGTGGGCACTTCTGAGCCTTGCTGTTACAAGGAGATTCAGTTGTCTGAGAAAACGCGTTTATTTCGGGCTGAAAAACACGTTTTGAAAAGTGTGATGTTACTGCCCCATAACTTACATGGGGTTGACCAAACTTGCAGAAACATGTTTATTTCTGCTGAAAAACACGTTTTGACCCTTTCTGCACACTGGGGTTAAGGGCTGAGTGTGTGGGCACTTCTGAGCCTTGCTGTTACAAGTAGATTCAGTTGCCTGAAAAAACGCGTTTATTTCGGGCTGAAAAACACGTTTTGAAAAGAGTGATGTTACTGCCCCATAACTTACATGGGGTTGACCAAACTTGCAGAAACATGTTTATTTCTGCTGAAAAACACGTTTTGACCCTTTCTGCACACTGGGGTTAAGGGCTGAGTGTGTGGGCACTTCTGAGCCTTGCTGTTACAAGGAGATTCAGTTGTCTGAAAAAACGCGCTTATTTCGGGCTGAAAAACACGTTTTGAAAAGTGTGATGTTACTGCCCCATAACTTACATGGGGTTGACCAAACTTGCAGAAACATGTTTATTTCTGCTGAAAAACACGTTTTGACCCTTTCTGCACACTGGGGTTAAGGGCTGAGTGTGTGGGCACCTCTGAGCCTTGCTGTTACAAGGAGATTCAGTTGTCTGAAAAAACGCGCTTATTTCGGGCTGAAAAACACGTTTTGAAAAGTGTGATGTTACTGCCCCATAACTTACATGGGGTTGACCAAACTTGCAGAAACATGTTTATTTCTGCTGAAAAACACGTTTTGACCCTTTCTGCACACTGGGGTTAAGGGCTGAGTGTGTGGGCACTTCTGAGCCTTGCTGTTACAAGGAGATTCAGTTGTCTGAAAAAACGCGCTTATTTCGGGCTGAAAAACACGTTTTGAAAAGTTTGATGTTACTGCCCCATAACTTACATGGGGTTGACCAAACTTGCAGAAACATGTTTATTTCTGCTGAAAAACACGTTTTGACCCTTTCTGCACACTGGGGTTAAGGGCTGAGTGTGTGGGCACTTCTGAGCCTTGCTGTTACAAGGAGATTCAGTTGACTGAAAAAACGCGCTTATTTCGGGCTGAAAAACACGTTTTGAAAAGTGTGATGTTACTGCCCCATAACTTACATGGGGTTGACCAAACTTGCAGAAACATGTTTATTTCTGCTGAAAAACACGTTTTGACCCTTTCTGCACACTGGGGTTAAGGGCTGAGTGTGTGGGCACTTCTGAGCCTTGCTGTTACAAGTAGATTCAGTTGCCTGAAAAAACGTGTTTATTTCGGGCTGAAAAACACGTTTTGAAAAGTGTGATGTTACTGCCCCATAACTTACATGGGGTTGACCAAACTTGCAGAAACATGTTTATTTCTGATGAAAAACACGTTTTGACCCTTTCTGCACACTGGGGTTAAGGGCTGAGTGTGTGGGCACTTCTGAGCCTTGCTGTTACAAGGAGATTCAGTTGTCTGAAAAAACGCGCTTATTTCGGGCTGAAAAACACGTTTTGAAAAGTGTGATGTTACTGCCCCATAACATACATGGGGTTGACCAAACTTGCAGAAACATGTTTATTTCTGCTGAAAAACACGTTTTGACCCTTTCTGCACACTGGGGTTAAGGGCTGAGTGTGTGGGCACCTCTGAGCCTTGCTGTTACAAGGAGATTCAGTTGTCTGAAAAAACGCGTTTATTTCGAGCTGAAAAACACGTTTTGAAAAGTGTGATGTTACTGCCCCATAACTTACATGGGGTTGACCAAACTTGCAGAAACATGTTTATTTCTGCTGAAAAACACGTTTTGACCCTTTCTGCACACTGGGGTTAAGGGCTGAGTGTGTGGGCACTTCTGAGCCTTGCTGTTACAAGTAGATTCAGTTGCCTGAAAAAACGCGTTTATTTCGGGCTGAAAAACACGTTTTGAAAAGTGTGATGTGACTGCCCCATAACTTACATGGGGTTGACCAAACTTGCAGAAACATGTTTATTTCTGCTGAAAAACACGTTTTGACCCTTTCTGCACACTGGGGTTAAGGGCTGAGTGTGTGGGCACTTCTGAGCCTTGCTGTTACAAGGAGATTCAGTTGTCTGAAAAAACGCGCTTATTTCGGGCTGAAAAACACGTTTTGAAAAGTGTGATGTTACTGCCCCATAACTTACATGGGGTTGACCAAACTTGCAGAAACATGTTTATTTCTGCTGAAAAACACGTTTTGACCCTTTCTGCACAGTGGGGTTAAGGGCTGAGTGTGTGGGCACTTCTGAGCCTTGCTGTTACAAGGAGATTCAGTTGTCTGAAAAAACGCGCTTATTTCGGGCTGAAAAACACGTTTTGAAAAGTGTGATGTTACTGCCCCATAACTTACATGGGGTTGACCAAACTTGCAGAAACATGTTTATTTCTGCTGAAAAACACGTTTTGACCCTTTCTGCACACTGGGGTTAAGGGCTGAGTGTGTGGGCACTTCTGAGCCTTGCTGTTACAAGTAGATTCAGTTGCCTGAAAAAACGTGTTTATTTCGGGCTGAAAAACACGTTTTGAAAAGTGTGATGTTACTGCCCCATAACTTACATGGGGTTGTCCAAACTTGCAGAAACATGTTTATTTCTGCTGAAAAACACGTTTTGACCCTTTCTGCACACTGGGGTTAAGGGCTGAGTGTGTGGGCACTTCTGAGCCTTGCTGTTACAAGTAGATTCAGTTGCCTGAAAAAACGTGTTTATTTCGGGCTGAAAAACACGTTTTGAAAAGTGTGATGTTACTGCCCCATAACTTACATGGGGTTGACCAAACTTGCAGAAACATGTTTATTTCTGCTGAAAAACACGTTTTGACCCTTTCTGCACACTGGGGTTAAGGGCTGAGTGTGTGGGCACTTCTGAGCCTTGCTGTTACAAGGAGATTCAGTTGTCTGAAAAAACGCGCTTATTTCGGGCTGAAAAACACGTTTTGAAAAGTGTGATGTTACTGCCCCATAACTTACATGGGGTTGACCAAACTTGCAGAAACATGTTTATTTCTGCTGAAAAACACGTTTTGACCCTTTCTGCACACTGGGGTTAAGGGCTGAGTGTGTGGGCACCTCTGAGCCTTGCTGTTACAAGGAGATTCAGTTGTATGAAAAAACGCGCTTATTTCGGGCTGAAAAACACGTTTTGAAAAGTGTGATGTTACTGCCCCATAACTTACATGGGGTTGACCAAACTTGCAGAAACATGTTTATTTCTGCTGAAAAACACGTTTTGACCCTTTCTGCACACTGGGGTTAAGGGCTGAGTGTGTGGGCACTTCTGAGCCTTGCTGTTACAAGGAGATTCAGTTGTCTGAGAAAACGCGTTTATTTCGGGCTGAAAAACACGTTTTGAAAAGTGTGATGTTACTGCCCCATAACTTACATGGGGTTGACCAAACTTGCAGAAACATGTTTATTTCTGCTGAAAAACACGTTTTGACCCTTTCTGCACACTGGGGTTAAGGGCTGAGTGTGTGGGCACTTCTGAGCCTTGCTGTTACAAGTAGATTCAGTTGCCTGAAAAAACGCGTTTATTTCGGGCTGAAAAACACGTTTTGAAAAGAGTGATGTTACTGCCCCATAACTTACATGGGGTTGACCAAACTTGCAGAAACATGTTTATTTCTGCTGAAAAACACGTTTTGACCCTTTCTGCACACTGGGGTTAAGGGCTGAGTGTGTGGGCACTTCTGAGCCTTGCTGTTACAAGGAGATTCAGTTGTCTGAAAAAACGCGCTTATTTCGGGCTGAAAAACACGTTTTGAAAAGTGTGATGTTACTGCCCCATAACTTACATGGGGTTGACCAAACTTGCAGAAACATGTTTATTTCTGCTGAAAAACACGTTTTGACCCTTTCTGCACACTGGGGTTAAGGGCTGAGTGTGTGGGCACCTCTGAGCCTTGCTGTTACAAGGAGATTCAGTTGTCTGAAAAAACGCGCTTATTTCGGGCTGAAAAACACGTTTTGAAAAGTGTGATGTTACTGCCCCATAACTTACATGGGGTTGACCAAACTTGCAGAAACATGTTTATTTCTGCTGAAAAACACGTTTTGACCCTTTCTGCACACTGGGGTTAAGGGCTGAGTGTGTGGGCACTTCTGAGCCTTGCTGTTACAAGGAGATTCAGTTGTCTGAAAAAACGCGCTTATTTCGGGCTGAAAAACACGTTTTGAAAAGTTTGATGTTACTGCCCCATAACTTACATGGGGTTGACCAAACTTGCAGAAACATGTTTATTTCTGCTGAAAAACACGTTTTGACCCTTTCTGCACACTGGGGTTAAGGGCTGAGTGTGTGGGCACTTCTGAGCCTTGCTGTTACAAGGAGATTCAGTTGACTGAAAAAACGCGCTTATTTCGGGCTGAAAAACACGTTTTGAAAAGTGTGATGTTACTGCCCCATAACTTACATGGGGTTGACCAAACTTGCAGAAACATGTTTATTTCTGCTGAAAAACACGTTTTGACCCTTTCTGCACACTGGGGTTAAGGGCTGAGTGTGTGGGCACTTCTGAGCCTTGCTGTTACAAGTAGATTCAGTTGCCTGAAAAAACGTGTTTATTTCGGGCTGAAAAACACGTTTTGAAAAGTGTGATGTTACTGCCCCATAACTTACATGGGGTTGACCAAACTTGCAGAAACATGTTTATTTCTGATGAAAAACACGTTTTGACCCTTTCTGCACACTGGGGTTAAGGGCTGAGTGTGTGGGCACTTCTGAGCCTTGCTGTTACAAGGAGATTCAGTTGTCTGAAAAAACGCGCTTATTTCGGGCTGAAAAACACGTTTTGAAAAGTGTGATGTTACTGCCCCATAACATACATGGGGTTGACCAAACTTGCAGAAACATGTTTATTTCTGCTGAAAAACACGTTTTGACCCTTTCTGCACACTGGGGTTAAGGGCTGAGTGTGTGGGCACCTCTGAGCCTTGCTGTTACAAGGAGATTCAGTTGTCTGAAAAAACGCGTTTATTTCGAGCTGAAAAACACGTTTTGAAAAGTGTGATGTTACTGCCCCATAACTTACATGGGGTTGACCAAACTTGCAGAAACATGTTTATTTCTGCTGAAAAACACGTTTTGACCCTTTCTGCACACTGGGGTTAAGGGCTGAGTGTGTGGGCACTTCTGAGCCTTGCTGTTACAAGTAGATTCAGTTGCCTGAAAAAACGCGTTTATTTCGGGCTGAAAAACACGTTTTGAAAAGTGTGATGTGACTGCCCCATAACTTACATGGGGTTGACCAAACTTGCAGAAACATGTTTATTTCTGCTGAAAAACACGTTTTGACCCTTTCTGCACACTGGGGTTAAGGGCTGAGTGTGTGGGCACTTCTGAGCCTTGCTGTTACAAGGAGATTCAGTTGTCTGAAAAAACGCGCTTATTTCGGGCTGAAAAACACGTTTTGAAAAGTGTGATGTTACTGCCCCATAACTTACATGGGGTTGACCAAACTTGCAGAAACATGTTTATTTCTGCTGAAAAACACGTTTTGACCCTTTCTGCACAGTGGGGTTAAGGGCTGAGTGTGTGGGCACTTCTGAGCCTTGCTGTTACAAGGAGATTCAGTTGTCTGAAAAAACGCGCTTATTTCGGGCTGAAAAACACGTTTTGAAAAGTGTGATGTTACTGCCCCATAACTTACATGGGGTTGACCAAACTTGCAGAAACATGTTTATTTCTGCTGAAAAACACGTTTTGACCCTTTCTGCACACTGGGGTTAAGGGCTGAGTGTGTGGGCACTTCTGAGCCTTGCTGTTACAAGTAGATTCAGTTGCCTGAAAAAACGTGTTTATTTCGGGCTGAAAAACACGTTTTGAAAAGTGTGATGTTACTGCCCCATAACTTACATGGGGTTGACCAAACTTGCAGAAACATGTTTATTTCTGCTGAAAAACACGTTTTGACCTTTTCTGCACACTGGGGTTAAGGGCTGAGTGTGTGGGCACCTCTGAGCCTTGCTGTTACAAGGAGATTCAGTTGTATGAAAAAACGCGCTTATTTCGGGCTGAAAAACACGTTTTGAAAAGTGTGATGTTACTGCCCCATAACTTACATGGGGTTGACCAAACTTGCAGAAACATGTTTATTTCTGCTGAAAAACACGTTTTGACCCTTTCTGCACACTGGGGTTAAGGGCTGAGTGTGTGGGCACTTCTGAGCCTTGCTGTTACAAGTAGATTCAGTTGCCTGAAAAAACGCGTTTATTTCGGGCTGAAAAACACGTTTTGAAAAGTGTGATGTGACTGCCCCATAACTTACATGGGGTTGACCAAACTTGCAGAAACATGTTTATTTCTGCTGAAAAACACGTTTTGACCCTTTCTGCACACTGGGGTTAAGGGCTGAGTGTGTGGGCACTTCTGAGCCTTGCTGTTACAAGGAGATTCAGTTGTCTGAAAAAACGCGCTTATTTCGGGCTGAAAAACACGTTTTGAAAAGTGTGATGTTACTGCCCCATAACTTACATGGGGTTGACCAAACTTGCAGAAACATGTTTATTTCTGCTGAAAAACACGTTTTGACCCTTTCTGCACAGTGGGGTTAAGGGCTGAGTGTGTGGGCACTTCTGAGCCTTGCTGTTACAAGGAGATTCAGTTGTCTGAAAAAACGCGCTTATTTCGGGCTGAAAAACACGTTTTGAAAAGTGTGATGTTACTGCCCCATAACTTACATGGGGTTGACCAAACTTGCAGAAACATGTTTATTTCTGCTGAAAAACACGTTTTGACCCTTTCTGCACACTGGGGTTAAGGGCTGAGTGTGTGGGCACTTCTGAGCCTTGCTGTTACAAGTAGATTCAGTTGCCTGAAAAAACGTGTTTATTTCGGGCTGAAAAACACGTTTTGAAAAGTGTGATGTTACTGCCCCATAACTTACATGGGGTTGTCCAAACTTGCAGAAACATGTTTATTTCTGCTGAAAAACACGTTTTGACCCTTTCTGCACACTGGGGTTAAGGGCTGAGTGTGTGGGCACTTCTGAGCCTTGCTGTTACAAGTAGATTCAGTTGCCTGAAAAAACGTGTTTATTTCGGGCTGAAAAACACGTTTTGAAAAGTGTGATGTTACTGCCCCATAACTTACATGGGGTTGACCAAACTTGCAGAAACATGTTTATTTCTGCTGAAAAACACGTTTTGACCCTTTCTGCACACTGGGGTTAAGGGCTGAGTGTGTGGGCACTTCTGAGCCTTGCTGTTACAAGGAGATTCAGTTGTCTGAAAAAACGCGCTTATTTCGGGCTGAAAAACACGTTTTGAAAAGTGTGATGTTACTGCCCCATAACTTACATGGGGTTGACCAAACTTGCAGAAACATGTTTATTTCTGCTGAAAAACACGTTTTGACCCTTTCTGCACACTGGGGTTAAGGGCTGAGTGTGTGGGCACCTCTGAGCCTTGCTGTTACAAGGAGATTCAGTTGTATGAAAAAACGCGCTTATTTCGGGCTGAAAAACACGTTTTGAAAAGTGTGATGTTACTGCCCCATAACTTACATGGGGTTGACCAAACTTGCAGAAACATGTTTATTTCTGCTGAAAAACACGTTTTGACCCTTTCTGCACACTGGGGTTAAGGGCTGAGTGTGTGGGCACTTCTGAGCCTTGCTGTTACAAGGAGATTCAGTTGTCTGAGAAAACGCGTTTATTTCGGGCTGAAAAACACGTTTTGAAAAGTGTGATGTTACTGCCCCATAACTTACATGGGGTTGACCAAACTTGCAGAAACATGTTTATTTCTGATGAAAAACACGTTTTGACCCTTTCTGCACACTGGGGTTAAGGGCTGAGTGTGTGGGCACTTCTGAGCCTTGCTGTTACAAGGAGATTCAGTTGTCTGAAAAAACGCGCTTATTTCGGGCTGAAAAACACGTTTTGAAAAGTGTGATGTTACTGCCCCATAACATACATGGGGTTGACCAAACTTGCAGAAACATGTTTATTTCTGCTGAAAAACACGTTTTGACCCTTTCTGCACACTGGGGTTAAGGGCTGAGTGTGTGGGCACCTCTGAGCCTTGCTGTTACAAGGAGATTCAGTTGTCTGAAAAAACGCGTTTATTTCGAGCTGAAAAACACGTTTTGAAAAGTGTGATGTTACTGCCCCATAACTTACATGGGGTTGACCAAACTTGCAGAAACATGTTTATTTCTGCTGAAAAACACGTTTTGACCCTTTCTGCACACTGGGGTTAAGGGCTGAGTGTGTGGGCACTTCTGAGCCTTGCTGTTACAAGTAGATTCAGTTGCCTGAAAAAACGCGTTTATTTCGGGCTGAAAAACACGTTTTGAAAAGTGTGATGTGACTGCCCCATAACTTACATGGGGTTGACCAAACTTGCAGAAACATGTTTATTTCTGCTGAAAAACACGTTTTGACCCTTTCTGCACACTGGGGTTAAGGGCTGAGTGTGTGGGCACTTCTGAGCCTTGCTGTTACAAGGAGATTCAGTTGTCTGAAAAAACGCGCTTATTTCGGGCTGAAAAACACGTTTTGAAAAGTGTGATGTTACTGCCCAATAACTTACATGGGGTTGACCAAACTTGCAGAAACATGTTTATTTCTGCTGAAAAACACGTTTTGACCCTTTCTGCACAGTGGGGTTAAGGGCTGAGTGTGTGGGCACTTCTGAGCCTTGCTGTTACAAGGAGATTCAGTTGTCTGAAAAAACGCGCTTATTTCGGGCTGAAAAACACGTTTTGAAAAGTGTGATGTTACTGCCCCATAACTTACATGGGGTTGACCAAACTTGCAGAAACATGTTTATTTCTGCTGAAAAACACGTTTTGACCCTTTCTGCACACTGGGGTTAAGGGCTGAGTGTGTGGGCACTTCTGAGCCTTGCTGTTACAAGTAGATTCAGTTGCCTGAAAAAACGTGTTTATTTCGGGCTGAAAAACACGTTTTGAAAAGTGTGATGTTACTGCCCCATAACTTACATGGGGTTGACCAAACTTGCAGAAACATGTTTATTTCTGCTGAAAAACACGTTTTGACCTTTTCTGCACACTGGGGTTAAGGGCTGAGTGTGTGGGCACCTCTGAGCCTTGCTGTTACAAGGAGATTCAGTTGTCTGAAAAAACGCGTTTATTTCGAGCTGAAAAACACGTTTTGAAAAGTGTGATGTGACTGCCCCATAACTTACATGGGGTTGACCAAACTTGCAGAAACATGTTTATTTCTGCTGAAAAACACGTTTTGACCCTTTCTGCACACTGGGGTTAAGGGCTGAGTGTGTGGGCACTTCTGAGCCTTGCTGTTACAAGGAGATTCAGTTGCCTGAAAAAACGCGCTTATTTCGGGCTGAAAAACACGTTTTGAAAAGTGTGATGTTACTGCCCCATAACTTACATGGGGTTGACCAAACTTGCAGAAACATGTTTATTTCTGCTGAAAAACACGTTTTGACCCTTTCTGCACACTGGGGTTAAGGGCTGAGTGTGTGGGCACTTCTGAGCCTTGCTGTTACAAGGAGATTCAGTTGTCTGAAAAAACGCGCTTATTTCGGGCTGAAAAACACGTTTTGAAAAGAGTGATGTTACTGCCCCATAACTTACATGGGGTTGACCAAACTTGCAGAAACATGTTTATTTCTGCTGAAAAACACGTTTTGACCCTTTCTGCACACTGGGGTTAAGGGCTGAGTGTGTGGGCACTTCTGAGCCTTGCTGTTACAAGGAGATTCAGTTGTCTGAAAAAACGCGCTTATTTCGGGCTGAAAAACACGTTTTGAAAAGTGTGATGTTACTGCCCCATAACATACATGGGGTTGACCAAACTTGCAGAAACATGTTTATTTCTGCTGAAAAACACGTTTTGACCCTTTCTGCACACTGGGGTTAAGGGCTGAGTGTGTGGGCACCTCTGAGCCTTGCTGTTACAAGGAGATTCAGTTGTCTGAAAAAACGCGTTTATTTCGAGCTGAAAAACACGTTTTGAAAAGTGTGATGTGACTGCCCCATAACTTACATGGGGTTGACCAAACTTGCAGAAACATGTTTATTTCTGCTGAAAAACACGTTTTGACCCTTTCTGCACACTGGGGTTAAGGGCTGAGTGTGTGGGTACTTCTGAGCCTTGCTGTTACAAGGAGATTCAGTTGTCTGAAAAAACGCGCTTATTTCGGGCTGAAAAACACGTTTTGAAAAGTGTGATGTTACTGCCCCATAACATACATGGGGTTGACCAAACTTGCAGAAACATGTTTATTTCTGCTGAAAAACACGTTTTGACCCTTTCTGCACACTGGGGTTAAGGGCTGAGTGTGTGGGCACCTCTGAGCCTTGCTGTTACAAGGAGATTCAGTTGTCTGAAAAAACGCGTTTATTTCGAGCTGAAAAACACGTTTTGAAAAGTGTGATGTTACTGCCCCATAACTTACATGGGGTTGACCAAACTTGCAGAAACATGTTTATTTCTGCTGAAAAACACGTTTTGACCCTTTCTGCACACTGGGGTTAAGGGCTGAGTGTGTGGGCACTTCTGAGCCTTGCTGTTACAAGTAGATTCAGTTGCCTGAAAAAACGCGTTTATTTCGGGCTGAAAAACACGTTTTGAAAAGAGTGATGTTACTGCCCCATAACTTACATGGGGTTGACCAAACTTGCAGAAACATGTTTATTTCTGCTGAAAAACACGTTTTGACCCTTTCTGCACAGTGGGGTTAAGGGCTGAGTGTGTGGGCACTTCTGAGCCTTGCTGTTACAAGGAGATTCAGTTGTCTGAAAAAACGCGCTTATTTCGGGCTGAAAAACACGTTTTGAAAAGTGTGATGTTACTGCCCCATAACTTACATGGGGTTGACCAAACTTGCAGAAACATGTTTATTTCTGCTGAAAAACACGTTTTGACCCTTTCTGCACACTGGGGTTAAGGGCTGAGTGTGTGGGCACTTCTGAGCCTTGCTGTTACAAGTAGATTCAGTTGCCTGAAAAAACGTGTTTATTTCGGGCTGAAAAACACGTTTTGAAAAGTGTGATGTTACTGCCCCATAACTTACATGGGGTTGACCAAACTTGCAGAAACATGTTTATTTCTGCTGAAAAACACGTTTTGACCCTTTCTGCACACTGGGGTTAAGGGCTGAGTGTGTGGGCACTTCTGAGCCTTGCTGTTACAAGGAGATTCAGTTGTCTGAAAAACGCGTTTATTTCGAGCTGAAAAACACGTTTTGAAAAGTGTGATGTGACTGCCCCATAACTTACATGGGGTTGACCAAACTTGCAGAAACATGTTTATTTCTGCTGAAAAACACGTTTTGACCCTTTCTGCACACTGGGGTTAAGGGCTGAGTGTGTGGGCACTTCTGAGCCTTGCTGTTACAAGGAGATTCAGTTGTCTGAAAAAACGCGTTTATTTCGGGCTGAAAAACACGTTTTGAAAAGTGTGATGTTACTGCCCCATAACTTACATGGGGTTGACCAAACTTGCAGAAACATGTTTATTTCTGCTGAAAAACACGTTTTGACCCTTTCTGCACACTGGGGTTAAGGGCTGAGTGTGTGGGCACTTCTGAGCCTTGCTGTTACAAGTAGATTCAGTTGCCTGAAAAAACGCGTTTATTTCGGGCTGAAAAACACGTTTTGAAAAGAGTGATGTTACTGCCCCATAACTTACATGGGGTTGACCAAACTTGCAGAAACATGTTTATTTCTGCTGAAAAACACGTTTTGACCCTTTCTGCACACTGGGGTTAAGGGCTGAGTGTGTGGGCACTTCTGAGCCTTGCTGTTACAAGGAGATTCAGTTGTCTGAAAAAACGCGCTTATTTCGGGCTGAAAAACACGTTTTGAAAAGTGTGATGTTACTGCCCCATAACATACATGGGGTTGACCAAACTTGCAGAAACATGTTTATTTCTGCTGAAAAACACGTTTTGACCCTTTCTGCACACTGGGGTTAAGGGCTGAGTGTGTGGGCACCTCTGAGCCTTGCTGTTACAAGGAGATTCAGTTGTCTGAAAAAACGCGTTTATTTCGAGCTGAAAAACACGTTTTGAAAAGTGTGATGTGACTGCCCCATAACTTACATGGGGTTGACCAAACTTGCAGAAACATGTTTATTTCTGCTGAAAAACACGTTTTGACCCTTTCTGCACACTGGGGTTAAGGGCTGAGTGTGTGGGCACTTCTGAGCCTTGCTGTTACAAGGAGATTCAGTTGTCTGAAAAAACGCGTTTATTTCGGGCTGAAAAACACGTTTTGAAAAGTGTGATGTTACTGCCCCATAACTTACATGGGGTTGACCAAACTTGCAGAAACATGTTTATTTCTGCTGAAAAACACGTTTTGACCCTTTCTGCACACTGGGGTTAAGGGCTGAGTGTGTGGGCACTTCTGAGCCTTGCTGTTACAAGTAGATTCAGTTGCCTGAAAAAACGCGTTTATTTCGGGCTGAAAAACACGTTTTGAAAAGAGTGATGTTACTGCCCCATAACTTACATGGGGTTGACCAAACTTGCAGAAACATGTTTATTTCTGCTGAAAAACACGTTTTGACCCTTTCTGCACACTGGGGTTAAGGGCTGAGTGTGTGGGCACTTCTGAGCCTTGCTGTTACAAGTAGATTCAGTTGCCTGAAAAAACGTGTTTATTTCGGGCTGAAAAACACGTTTTGAAAAGTGTGATGTTACTGCCCCATAACTTACATGGGGTTGACCAAACTTGCAGAAACATGTTTATTTCTGCTGAAATACACGTTTTGACCCTTTCTGCACACTGGGGTTAAGGGCTGAGTGTGTGGGCACCTCTGAGCCTTGCTGTTACAAGGAGATTCAGTTGTCTGAAAAAACGCGTTTATTTCGAGCTGAAAAACACGTTTTGAAAAGTGTGATGTGACTGCCCCATAACTTACATGGGGTTGACCAAACTTGCAGAAACATGTTTATTTCTGCTGAAAAACACGTTTTGACCCTTTCTGCACACTGGGGTTAAGGGCTGAGTGTGTGGGCACTTCTGAGCCTTGCTGTTACAAGGAGATTCAGTTGCCTGATAAAACGCGCTTATTTCGGGCTGAAAAACACATTTTGAAAAGTGTGATGTTACTGCCCCATAACTTACATGGGGTTGACCAAACTTGCAGAAACATGTTTATTTCTGCTGAAAAACACGTTTTGACCCTTTCTGCACACTGGGGTTAAGGGCTGAGTGTGTGGGCACCTATGAGCCTTGCTGTTACAAGGAGATTCAGTTGTCTGAAAAAACGCGTTTATTTCGGGCTGAAAAACACGTTTTGAAAAGTGTGATGTGACTGCCCCATAACTTACATGGGGTTGACCAAACTTGCAGAAACATGTTTATTTCTGCTGAAAAACACGTTTTGACCCTTTCTGCACACTGGGGTTAAGGGCTGAGTGTGTGGGCACTTCTGAGCCTTGCTGTTACAAGGAGATTCAGTTGCCTGAAAAAAACGCGCTTATTTCGGGCTGAAAAACACGTTTTGAAAAGTGTGATGTTACTGCCCCATAACTTACATGGGGTTGACCAAACTTGCAGAAACATGTTTATTTCTGCTGAAAAACACGTTTTGACCCTTTCTGCACAGTGGGGTTAAGGGCTGAGTGTGTGGGCACTTCTGAGCCTTGCTGTTACAAGGAGATTCAGTTGTCTGAAAAAACGCGCTTATTTCGGGCTGAAAAACACGTTTTGAAAAGTGTGATGTTACTGCCCCATAACTTACATGGGGTTGACCAAACTTGCAGAAACATGTTTATTTCTGCTGAAAAACACGTTTTGACCCTTTCTGCACACTGGGGTTAAGGGCTGAGTGTGTGGGCACTTCTGAGCCTTGCTGTTACAAGGAGATTCAGTTGTCTGAAAAAACGCGCTTATTTGCTGAAAAACACGTTTTGAAAAGTGTGATGTTACTGCCCCATAACTTACATGGGGTTGACCAAACTTGCAGAAACATGTTTATTTCTGCTGAAAAACACGTTTTGACCCTTTCTGCACACTGGGGTTAAGGGCTGAGTGTGTGGGCACCTCTGAGCCTTGCTGTTACAAGGAGATTCAGTTGTCTGAAAAAACGCGTTTATTTTGAGCTGAAAAACACGTTTTGAAAAGTGTGATGTGACTGCCCCATAACTTACATGGGGTTGACCAAACTTGCAGAAACATGTTTATTTCTGCTGAAAAACACGTTTTGACCCTTTCTGCACACTGGGGTTAAGGGCTGAGTGTGTGGGCACTTCTGAGCCTTGCTGTTACAAGGATATTCAGTTGTCTGAAAAAACGCGTTTATTTCGGGCTGAAAAACACGTTTTGAAAAGTGTGATGTTACTGCCCCATAACTTACATGGGGTTGACCAAACTTGCAGAAACATGTTTATTTCTGCTGAAAAACACGTTTTGACCCTTTCTGCACACTGGGGTTAAGGGCTGAGTGTGTGGGCACTTCTGAGCCTTGCTGTTACAAGTAGATTCAGTTGCCTGAAAAAACGCGTTTATTTCGGGCTGAAAAACACGTTTTGAAAAGAGTGATGTTACTGCCCCATAACTTACATGGGGTTGACCAAACTTGCAGAAACATGTTTATTTCTGCTGAAAAACACGTTTTGACCCTTTCTGCACACTGGGGTTAAGGGCTGAGTGTGTGGGCACTTCTGAGCCTTGCTTTTACAAGGAGATTCAGTTGTCTGAAAAAACGCGTTTATTTCGGGCTGAAAAACACGTTTTGAAAAGTGTGATGTTACTGCCCCATAACTTACATGGGGTTGACCAAACTTGCAGAAACATGTTTATTTCTGCTGAAAAACACGTTTTGACCCTTTCTGCACACTGGGGTTAAGGGCTGAGTGTGTGGGCACTTCTGAGCCTTGCTGTTACAAGGAGATTCAGTTGTCTGAAAAAACGCGCTTATTTCGGGCTGAAAAACACGTTTTGAAAAGTGTGATGTTACTGCCCCATAACATACATGGGGTTGACCAAACTTGCAGAAACATGTTTATTTCTGCTGAAAAACACGTTTTGACCCTTTCTGCACACTGGGGTTAAGGGCTGAGTGTGTGGGCACCTCTGAGCCTTGCTGTTACAAGGAGATTCAGTTGTCTGAAAAAACGCGTTTATTTCGAGCTGAAAAACACGTTTTGAAAAGTGTGATGTGACTGCCCCATAACTTACATGGGGTTGACCAAACTTGCAGAAACATGTTTATTTCTGCTGAAAAACACGTTTTGACCCTTTCTGCACACTGGGGTTAAGGGCTGAGTGTGTGGGCACTTCTGAGCCTTGCTGTTACAAGGAGATTCAGTTGTCTGAAAAAACGCGTTTATTTCGGGCTGAAAAACACGTTTTGAAAAGTGTGATGTTACTGCCCCATAACTTACATGGGGTTGACCAAACTTGCAGAAACATGTTTATTTCTGCTGAAAAACACGTTTTGACCCTTTCTGCACACTGGGGTTAAGGGCTGAGTGTGTGGGCACTTCTGAGCCTTGCTGTTACAAGTAGATTCAGTTGCCTGAAAAAACGCGTTTATTTCGGGCTGAAAAACACGTTTTGAAAAGAGTGATGTTACTGCCCCATAACTTACATGGGGTTGACCAAACTTGCAGAAACATGTTTATTTCTGCTGAAAAACACGTTTTGACCCTTTCTGCACACTGGGGTTAAGGGCTGAGTGTGTGGGCACTTCTGAGCCTTGCTGTTACAAGTAGATTCAGTTGCCTGAAAAAACGTGTTTATTTCGAGCTGAAAAACACGTTTTGAAAAGTGTGATGTGACTGCCCCATAACTTACATGGGGTTGACCAATCTTGCAGAAACATGTTTATTTCTGCTGAAAAACACGTTTTGACCCTTTCTGCACACTGGGGTTAAGGGCTGAGTGTGTGGGCACTTCTGAGCCTTGCTGTTACAAGGAGATTCAGTTGCCTGATAAAACGCGCTTATTTCGGGCTGAAAAACACATTTTGAAAAGTGTGATGTTACTGCCCCATAACTTACATGGGGTTGACCAAACTTGCAGAAACATGTTTATTTCTGCTGAAAAACACGTTTTGACCCTTTCTGCACACTGGGGTTAAGGGCTGAGTGTGTGGGCACCTATGAGCCTTGCTGTTACAAGGAGATTCAGTTGTCTGAAAAAACGCGTTTATTTCGAGCTGAAAAACACGTTTTGAAAAGTGTGATGTGACTGCCCCATAACTTACATGGGGTTGACCAAACTTGCAGAAACATGTTTATTTCTGCTGAAAAACACGTTTTGACCCTTTCTGCACACTGGGGTTAAGGGCTGAGTGTGTGGGCACTTCTGAGCCTTGCTGTTACAAGGAGATTCAGTTGCCTGAAAAAAACGCGCTTATTTCGGGCTGAAAAACACGTTTTGAAAAGTGTGATGTTACTGCCCCATAACTTACATGGGGTTGACCAAACTTGCAGAAACATGTTTATTTCTGCTGAAAAACACGTTTTGACCCTTTCTGCACAGTGGGGTTAAGGGCTGAGTGTGTGGGCACTTCTGAGCCTTGCTGTTACAAGGAGATTCAGTTGTCTGAAAAAACGCGCTTATTTCGGGCTGAAAAACACGTTTTGAAAAGTGTGATGTTACTGCCCCATAACTTTCATGGGGTTGACCAAACTTGCAGAAACATGTTTATTTCTGCTGAAAAACACGTTTTGACCCTTTCTGCACACTGGGGTTAAGGGCTGAGTGTGTGGGCACCTCTGAGCCTTGCTGTTACAAGGATTCAGTTGTCTGAAAAAACGCGCTTATTTCGGGCTGAAAAACACGTTTTGAAAAGTGTGATGTTACTGCCCCATAACTTACATGGGGTTGACCAAACTTGCAGAAACATGTTTATTTCTGCTGAAAAACACGTTTTGACCCTTTCTGCACACTGGGGTTAAGGGCTGAGTGTGTGGGCACTTCTGAGCCTTGCTGTTACAAGGAGATTCAGTTGTCTGAAAAAACGCGCTTATTTCGGGCTGAAAAACACGTTTTGAAAAGTGTGATGTTACTGCCCCATAACTTACATGGGGTTGACCAAACTTGCAGAAACATGTTTATTTCTGCTGAAAAACACGTTTTGACCCTTTCTGCACACTGGGGTTAAGGGCTGAGTGTGTGGGCACCTCTGAGCCTTGCTGTTACAAGGAGATTCAGTTGTCTGAAAAAACGCGTTTATTTTGAGCTGAAAAACACGTTTTGAAAAGTGTGATGTGACTGCCCCATAACTTACATGGGGTTGACCAAACTTGCAGAAACATGTTTATTTCTGCTGAAAAACACGTTTTGACCCTTTCTGCACACTGGGGTTAAGGGCTGAGTGTGTGGGCACTTCTGAGCCTTGCTGTTACAAGGATATTCAGTTGTCTGAAAAAACGCGTTTATTTCGGGCTGAAAAACACGTTTTGAAAAGTGTGATGTTACTGCCCCATAACTTACATGGGGTTGACCAAACTTGCAGAAACATGTTTATTTCTGCTGAAAAACACGTTTTGACCCTTTCTGCACACTGGGGTTAAGGGCTGAGTGTGTGGGCACTTCTGAGCCTTGCTGTTACAAGTAGATTCAGTTGCCTGAAAAAACGCGTTTATTTCGGGCTGAAAAACACGTTTTGAAAAGAGTGATGTTACTGCCCCATAACTTACATGGGGTTGACCAAACTTGCAGAAACATGTTTATTTCTGCTGAAAAACACGTTTTGACCCTTTCTGCACACTGGGGTTAAGGGCTGAGTGTGTGGGCACTTCTGAGCCTTGCTTTTACAAGGAGATTCAGTTGTCTGAAAAAACGCGTTTATTTCGGGCTGAAAAACACGTTTTGAAAAGTGTGATGTTACTGCCCCATAACTTACATGGGGTTGACCAAACTTGCAGAAACATGTTTATTTCTGCTGAAAAACACGTTTTGACCCTTTCTGCACACTGGGGTTAAGGGCTGAGTGTGTGGGCACTTCTGAGCCTTGCTGTTACAAGGAGATTCAGTTGTCTGAAAAAACGCGTTTATTTCGGGCTGAAAAACACGTTTTGAAAAGTGTGATGTTACTGCCCCATAACTTACATGGGGTTGACCAAACTTGCAGAAACATGTTTATTTCTGCTGAAAAACACGTTTTGACCCTTTCTGCACACTGGGGTTAAGGGCTGAGTGTGAGGGCACTTCTGAGCCTTGCTGTTACAAGGAGATTCAGTTGTCTAAAAAAACGCGCTTATTTCGGGCTGAAAAACACGTTTTGAAAAGTGTGATGTTACTGCCCCATAACTTACATGGGGTTGACCAAACTTGCAGAAACATGTTTATTTCTGCTGAAAAACACGTTTTGACCCTTTCTGCACACTGGGGTTAAGGGCTGAGTGTGTGGGCACCTCTGAGCCTTGCTGTTACAAGGAGATTCAGTTGTCTGAAAAAACGCGCTTATTTCGGGCTGAAAAACACGTTTTGAAAAGTGTGATGTTACTGCCCCATAACTTACATGGGGTTGACCAAACTTGCAGAAACATGTTTATTTCTGCTGAAAAACACGTTTTGACCCTTTCTGCACACTGGGGTTAAGGGCTGAGTGTGTGGGCACTTCTGAGCCTTGCTGTTACAAGGATATTCAGTTGTCTGAAAAAACGCGTTTATTTCGGGCTGAAAAACACGTTTTGAAAAGTGTGATGTTACTGCCCCATAACTTACATGGGGTTTACCAAACTTGCAGAAACATGTTTATTTCTGCTGAAAAACACGTTTTGACCCTTTCTGCACACTGGGGTTAAGGGCTGAGTGTGTGGGCACTTCTGAGCCTTGCTGTTACAAGTAGATTCAGTTGCCTGAAAAAACGCGTTTATTTCGGGCTGAAAAACACGTTTTGAAAAGAGTGATGTTACTGCCCCATAACTTACATGGGGTTGACCAAACTTGCAGAAACATGATTATTTCTGCTGAAAAACACGTTTTGACCCTTTCTGCACACTGGGGTTAAGGGCTGAGTGTGTGGGCACTTCTGAGCCTTGCTGTTACAAGGAGATTCAGTTGTCTGAAAAAACGCGCTTATTTCGGGCTGAAAAACACGTTTTGAAAAGTGTGATGTTACTGCCCCATAACTTACATGGGGTTGACCAAACTTGCAGAAACATGTTTATTTCTGCTGAAAAACACGTTTTGACCCTTTCTGCACACTGGGGTTAAGGGCTGAGTGTGTGGGCACCTCTGAGCCTTGCTGTTACAAGGAGATTCAGTTGTCTGAAAAAACGCGCTTATTTCGGGCTGAAAAACACGTTTTGAAAAGTGTGATGTTACTGTCCCATAACTTACATGGGGTTGACCAAACTTGCAGAAACATGTTTATTTCTGCTGAAAAACACGTTTTGACCCTTTCTGCACACTGGGGTTAAGGGCTGAGTGTGTGGGCACTTCTGAGCCTTGCTGTTACAAGTAGATTCAGTTGCCTGAAAAAACGTGTTTATTTCGGGCTGAAAAACACGTTTTGAAAAGTGTGATGTTACTGCCCCATAACTTACATGGGGTTGACCAAACTTGCAGAAACATGTTTATTTCTGCTGAAAAACACGTTTTGACCCTTTCTGCACACTGGGGTTAAGGGCTGAGTGTGTGGGCACTTCTGAGCCTTGCTGTTACAAGGAGATTCAGTTGTCTGAAAAAACGCGCTTATTTCGGGCTGAAAAACACGTTTTGAAAAGTGTGATGTTACTGCCCCATAACTTACATGGGGTTGACCAAACTTGCAGAAACATGTTTATTTCTGCTGAAAAACACGTTTTGACCCTTTCTGCACACTGGGATTAAGGGCTGAGTGTGTGGGCACTTCTGAGCCTTGCTGTTACAAGGAGATTCAGTTGTCTGAAAAAACGCGCTTATTTCGGGCTGAAAAACACGTTTTGAAAAGAGTGATGTTACTGCCCCATAACTTACATGGGGTTGACCAAACTTGCAGAAACATATTTATTTCTGCTGAAAAACACGTTTTGACCCTTTCTGCACACTGGGGTTAAGGGCTGAGTGTGTGGGCACCTCTGAGCCTTGCTGTTACAAGGAGATTCAGTTGTCTGAAAAAACGCGTTTATTTCGAGCTGAAAAACACGTTTTGAAAAGTGTGATGTTACTGCCCCATAACTTACATGGGGTTGACCAAACTTGCAGAAACATGTTTATTTCTGCTGAAAAACACGTTTTGACCCTTTCTGCACACTGGGGTTAAGGGCTGAGTGTGAGGGCACTTCTGAGCCTTGCTGTTACAAGGAGATTCAGTTGTCTAAAAAAACGCGCTTATTTCGGGCTGAAAAACACGTTTTGAAAAGTGTGATGTTACTGCCCCATAACTTACATGGGGTTGACCAAACTTGCAGAAACATGTTTATTTCTGCTGAAAAACACGTTTTGACCCTTTCTGCACACTGGGGTTAAGGGCTGAGTGTGTGGGCACCTCTGAGCCTTGCTGTTACAAGGAGATTCAGTTGTCTGAAAAAACGCGTTTATTTCGAGCTGAAAAACACGTTTTGAAAAGTGTGATGTGACTGCCCCATAACTTACATGGGGTTGACCAAACTTGCAGAAACATGTTTATTTCTGCTGAAAAACACGTTTTGACCCTTTCTGCACACTGGGGTTAAGGGCTGAGTGTGTGGGCACTTCTGAGCCTTGCTGTTACAAGTAGATTCAGTTGCCTGAAAAAACGCGTTTATTTCGGGCTGAAAAACACGTTTTGAAAAGAGTGATGTTACTGCCCCATAACTTACATGGGGTTGACCAAACTTGCAGAAACATGTTTATTTCTGCTGAAAAACACGTTTTGACCCTTTCTGCACACTGGGGTTAAGGGCTGAGTGTGTGGGCACTTCTGAGCCTTGCTGTTACAAGGAGATTCAGTTGTCTGAAAAAACGCGTTTATTTCGGGCTGAAAAACACGTTTTGAAAAGTGTGATGTGACTGCCCCATAACTTACATGGGGTTGACCAAACTTGCAGAAACATGTTTATTTCTGCTGAAAAACACGTTTTGACCCTTTCTGCACACTGGGGTTAAGGGCTGAGTGTGTGGGCACTTCTGAGCCTTGCTGTTACAAGGAGATTCAGTTGTCTGAAAAAACGCGTTTATTTCGGGCTGAAAAACACGTTTTGAAAAGTGTGATGTTACTGCCCCATAACTTACATGGGGTTGACCAAACCTGCAGAAACATGTTTATTTCTGCTGAAAAACACGTTTTTACCCTTTCTGCACACTGGGGTTAAGGGCTGAGTGTGAGGGCACTTCTGAGCCTTGCTGTTACAAGGAGATTCAGTTGTCTAAAAAAACGCGCTTATTTCGGGCTGAAAAACACGTTTTGAAAAGTGTGATGTTACTGCCCCATAACTTACATGGGGTTGACCAAACTTGCAGAAACATGTTTATTTCTGCTGAAAAACACGTTTTGACCCTTTCTGCACACTGGGGTTAAGGGCTGAGTGTGTGGGCACCTCTGAGCCTTGCTGTTACAAGGAGATTCAGTTGTCTGAAAAAACGCGCTTATTTCGGGCTGAAAAACACGTTTTGAAAAGTGTGATGTTACTGCCCCATAACTTACATGGGGTTGACCAAACTTGCAGAAACATGTTTATTTCTGCTGAAAAACACGTTTTGACCCTTTCTGCACACTGGGGTTAAGGGCTGAGTGTGTGGGCACTTCTGAGCCTTGCTGTTACAAGGATATTCAGTTGTCTGAAAAAACGCGTTTATTTCGGGCTGAAAAACACGTTTTGAAAAGTGTGATGTTACTGCCCCATAACTTACATGGGGTTTACCAAACTTGCAGAAACATGTTTATTTCTGCTGAAAAACACGTTTTGACCCTTTCTGCACACTGGGGTTAAGGGCTGAGTGTGTGGGCACTTCTGAGCCTTGCTGTTACAAGTAGATTCAGTTGCCTGAAAAAACGCGTTTATTTCGGGCTGAAAAACACGTTTTGAAAAGAGTGATGTTACTGCCCCATAACTTACATGGGGTTGACCAAACTTGCAGAAACACGATTATTTCTGCTGAAAAACACGTTTTGACCCTTTCTGCACACTGGGGTTAAGGGCTGAGTGTGTGGGCACTTCTGAGCCTTGCTGTTACATGGAGATTCAGTTGTCTGAAAAAACGCGCTTATTTCGGGCTGAAAAACACGTTTTGAAAAGTGTGATGTTACTGCCCCATAACTTACATGGGGTTGACCAAACTTGCAGAAACATGTTTATTTCTGCTGAAAAACACGTTTTGACCCTTTCTGCACACTGGGGTTAAGGGCTGAGTGTGTGGGCACCTCTGAGCCTTGCTGTTACAAGGAGATTCAGTTGTCTGAAAAAACGCGCTTATTTCGGGCTGAAAAACACGTTTTGAAAAGTGTGATGTTACTGCCCCATAACTTACATGGGGTTGACCAAACTTGCAGAAACATGTTTATTTCTGCTGAAAAACACGTTTTGACCCTTTCTGCACACTGGGGTTAAGGGCTGAGTGTGTGGGCACTTCTGAGCCTTGCTGTTACAAGGATATTCAGTTGTCTGAAAAAACGCGTTTATTTCGGGCTGAAAAACACGTTTTGAAAAGTGTGATGTTACTGCCCCATAACTTACATGGGGTTGACCAAACTTGCAGAAACATGTTTATTTCTGCTGAAAAACACGTTTTGACCCTTTCTGCACACTGGGGTTAAGGGCTGAGTGTGTGGGCACTTCTGAGCCTTGCTGTTACAAGTAGATTCAGTTGCCTGAAAAAACGCGTTTATTTCAGGCTGAAAAACACGTTTTGAAAAGAGTGATGTTACTGCCCCATAACTTACATGGGGTTGACCAAACTTGCAGAAACATGTTTATTTCTGCTGAAAAACACGTTTTGACCCTTTCTGCACACTGGGGTTAAGGGCTGAGTGTGTGGGCACTTCTGAGCCTTGCTGTTACAAGGAGATTCAGTTGTCTGAAAAAACGCGCTTATTTCGGGCTGAAAAACACGTTTTGAAAAGTGTGATGTTACTGCCCCATAACTTACATGGGGTTGACCAAACTTGCAGAAACATGTTTATTTCTGCTGAAAAACACGTTTTGACCCTTTCTGCACACTGGGGTTAAGGGCTGAGTGTGTGGGCACCTCTGAGCCTTGCTGTTACAAGGAGATTCAGTTGTCTGAAAAAACGCGCTTATTTCGGGCTGAAAAACACGTTTTGAAAAGTGTGATGTTACTGTCCCATAACTTACATGGGGTTGACCAAACTTGCAGAAACATGTTTATTTCTGCTGAAAAACACGTTTTGACCCTTTCTGCACACTGGGGTTAAGGGCTGAGTGTGTGGGCACTTCTGAGCCTTGCTGTTACAAGTAGATTCAGTTGCCTGAAAAAACGCGTTTATTTCGGGCTGAAAAACACGTTTTGAAAAGTGTGATGTTACTGCCCCATAACTTACATGGGGTTGACCAAACTTGCAGAAACATGTTTATTTCTGCTGAAAAACACGTTTTGACCCTTTCTGCACACTGGGGTTAAGGGCTGAGTGTGAGGGCACTTCTGAGCCTTGCTGTTACAAGGAGATTCAGTTGTCTGAAAAAACGCGCTTATTTCGGGCTGAAAAACACGTTTTGAAAAGTGTGATGTTACTGCCCCATAACTTACATGGGGTTGACCAAACTTGCAGAAACATGTTTATTTCTGCTGAAAAACACGTTTTGACCCTTTCTGCACACTGGGATTAAGGGCTGAGTGTGTGGGCACTTCTGAGCCTTGCTGTTACAAGGAGATTCAGTTGTCTGAAAAAACGCGCTTATTTCGGGCTGAAAAACACGTTTTGAAAAGAGTGATGTTACTGCCCCATAACTTACATGGGGTTGACCAAACTTGCAGAAACATATTTATTTCTGCTGAAAAACACGTTTTGACCCTTTCTGCACACTGGGGTTAAGGGCTGAGTGTGTGGGCACCTCTGAGCCTTGCTGTTACAAGGAGATTCAGTTGTCTGAAAAAACGCGTTTATTTCGAGCTGAAAAACACGTTTTGAAAAGTGTGATGTGACTGCCCCATAACTTACATGGGGTTGACCAAACTTGCAGAAACATGTTTATTTCTGCTGAAAAACACGTTTTGACCCTTTCTGCACACTGGGGTTAAGGGCTGAGTGTGTGGGCACTTCTGAGCCTTGCTGTTACAAGGAGATTCAGTTGTCTGAAAAAACGCGTTTATTTCGGGCTGAAAAACACGTTTTGAAAAGTGTGATGTTACTGCCCCATAACTTACATGGGGTTGACCAAACTTGCAGAAACATGTTTATTTCTGCTGAAAAACACGTTTTGACCCTTTCTGCACACTGGGGTTAAGGGCTGAGTGTGAGGGCACTTCTGAGCCTTGCTGTTACAAGGAGATTCAGTTGTCTAAAAAAACGCGCTTATTTCGGGCTGAAAAACACGTTTTGAAAAGTGTGATGTTACTGCCCCATAACTTACATGGGGTTGACCAAACTTGCAGAAACATGTTTATTTCTGCTGAAAAACACGTTTTGACCCTTTCTGCACACTGGGGTTAAGGGCTGAGTGTGTGGGCACTTCTGAGCCTTGCTGTTAGAAGTAGATTCAGTTGACTGAAAAAAAGTGTTTATTTCGGGCTGAAAAACACGTTTTGAAAAGTGTGATGTTACTGCCCCATAACTTACATGGGGTTGACCAAACTTGCAGAAACATGTTTATTTCTGCTGAAAAACACGTTTTGACCCTTTCTGCACACTGGGGTTAAGGGCTGAGTGTGTGGGCACTTCTGAGCCTTGCTGTTACAAGGAGATTCAGTTGTCTGAAAAAACGCGTTTATTTCGGGCTGAAAAACACGTTTTGAAAAGTGTGATGTTACTGCCCCATAACTTACATGGGGTTGACCAAACTTGCAGAAACATGTTTATTTCTGCTGAAAAACACGTTTTGACCCTTTCTGCACACTGGGGTTAAGGGCTGAGTGTGAGGGCACTTCTGAGCCTTGCTGTTACAAGGAGATTCAGTTGTCTAAAAAAACGCGCTTATTTCGGGCTGAAAAACACGTTTTGAAAAGTGTGATGTTACTGCCCCATAACTTACATGGGGTTGACCAAACTTGCAGAAACATGTTTATTTCTGCTGAAAAACACGTTTTGACCCTTTCTGCACACTGGGGTTAAGGGCTGAGTGTGTGGGCACTTCTGAGCCTTGCTGTTAGAAGTAGATTCAGTTGACTGAAAAAAAGTGTTTATTTCGGGCTGAAAAACACGTTTTGAAAAGTGTGATGTTACTGCCCCATAACTTACATGGGGTTGACCAAACTTGCAGAAACATGTTTATTTCTGATGAAAAACACGTTTTGACCCTTTCTGCACACTGGGGTTAAGGGCTGAGTGTGTGGGCACTTCTGAGCCTTGCTGTTACAAGGAGATTCAGTTGTCTGAAAAAACGCGCTTATTTCGGGCTGAAAAACACGTTTTGAAAAGTGTGATGTTACTGCCCCATAACTTACATGGGGTTGACCAAACTTGCAGAAACATGTTTATTTCTGCTGAAAAACACGTTTTGACCCTTTCTGCACACTGGGGTTAAGGGCTGAGTGTGTGGGCACCTCTGAGCCTTGCTGTTACAAGGAGATTCAGTTGTCTGAAAAAACGCGCTTATTTCGGGCTGAAAAACACGTTTTGAAAAGTGTGATGTTACTGCCCCATAACTTACATGGGGTTGACCAAACTTGCAGAAACATGTTTATTTCTGCTGAAAAACACGTTTTGACCCTTTCTGCACACTGGGGTTAAGGGCTGAGTGTGTGGGCACTTCTGAGCCTTGCTGTTACAAGGATATTCAGTTGTCTGAAAAAACGCGTTTATTTCGGGCTGAAAAACACGTTTTGAAAAGTGTGATGTTACTGCCCCATAACTTACATGGGGTTTACCAAACTTGCAGAAACATGTTTATTTCTGCTGAAAAACACGTTTTGACCCTTTCTGCACACTGGGGTTAAGGGCTGAGTGTGTGGGCACTTCTGAGCCTTGCTGTTACAAGTAGATTCAGTTGCCTGAAAAAACGCGTTTATTTCGGGCTGAAAAACACGTTTTGAAAAGAGTGATGTTACTGCCCCATAACTTACATGGGGTTGACCAAACTTGCAGAAACATGTTTATTTCTGCTGAAAAACACGTTTGACCCTTTCTGCACACTGGGGTTAAGGGCTGAGTGTGTGGGCACTTCTGAGCCTTGCTGTTACAAGGAGATTAAGTTGTCTGAAAAAACGCGCTTATTTCGGGCTGAAAAACACGTTTTGAAAAGTGTGATGTTACTGCCCCATAACTTACATGGGGTTGACCAAACTTGCAGAAACATGTTTATTTCTGCTGAAAAACACGTTTTGACCCTTTCTGCACACTGGGGTTAAGGGCTGAGTGTGTGGGCACCTCTGAGCCTTGCTGTTACAAGGAGATTCAGTTGTCTGAAAAAACGCGCTTATTTCGGGCTGAAAAACACATTTGAAAAGTGTGATGTTACTGCCCCATAACTTACATGGGGTTGACCAAACTTGCAGAAACATGTTTATTTCTGCTGAAAAACACGTTTTGACCCTTTCTGCACACTGGGGTTAAGGGCTGAGTGTGTGGGCACTTCTGAGCCTTGCTGTTACAAGGATATTCAGTTGTCTGAAAAAACGCGTTTATTTCGGGCTGAAAAACACGTTTTGAAAAGTGTGATGTTACTGCCCCATAACTTACATGGGGTTGACCAAACTTGCAGAAACATGTTTATTTCTGCTGAAAAACACGTTTTGACCCTTTCTGCACACTGGGGTTAAGGGCTGAGTGTGTGGGCACTTCTGAGCCTTGCTGTTAAAAGTAGATTCAGTTGCCTGAAAAAACGCGTTTATTTCGGGCTGAAAAACACGTTTTGAAAAGAGTGATGTTACTGCCCCATAACTTACATGGGGTTGACCAAACTTGCAGAAACATGTTTATTTCTGCTGAAAAACACGTTTTGACCCTTTCTGCACACTGGGTTTAAGGGCTGAGTGTGTGGGCACTTCTGAGCCTTGCTGTTACAAGGAGATTCAGTTGTCTGAAAAAACGCGCTTATTTCGGGCTGAAAAACACGTTTGAAAAGTGTGATGTTACTGCCCCATAACTTACATGGGGTTGACCAAACTTGCAGAAACATGTTTATTTCTGCTGAAAAACACGTTTTGACCCTTTCTGCACACTGGGGTTAAGGGCTGAGTGTGTGGGCACTTCTGAGCCTTGCTGTTAGAAGTAGATTCAGTTGACTGAAAAAAAGTGTTTATTTCGGGCTGAAAAACACGTTTTGAAAAGTGTGATGTTACTGCCCCATAACTTACATGGGGTTGACCAAACTTGCAGAAACATGTTTATTTCTGCTGAAAAACACGTTTTTGACCCTTTCTGCACACTGGGTTTAAGGGCTGAGTGTGTGGGCACTTCTGAGCCTTGCTGTTACAAGGAGATTCAGTTGTCTGAAAAAACGCGCTTATTTCGGGCTGAAAAACACGTTTTGAAAAGTGTGATGTTACTGCCCCATAACTTACATGGGGTTGACCAAACTTGCAGAAACATGTTTATTTCTGCTGAAAAACACGTTTTGACCCTTTCTGCACACTGGGTTTAAGGGCTGAGTGTGTGGGCACTTCTGAGCCTTGCTGTTACAAGGAGATTCAGTTGTCTGAAAAAACGCGCTTTATTCGGGCTGAAAAACACGTTTTGAAAAGTGTGATGTTACTGCCCCATAACTTACATGGGGTTGACCAAACTTGCAGAAACATGTTTATTTCTGCTGAAAAACACGTTTTGACCCTTTCTGCACACTGGGGTTAAGGGCTGAGTGTGTGGGCACCTTCTGAGCCTTGCTGTTACAAGGAGATTCAGTTGTCTGAAAAAACGCGCTTATTTCGGGCTGAAAAACACGTTTTGAAAAGTGTGATGTTACTGCCCCATAACTTACATGGGGTTGACCAAACTTGCAGAAACATGTTTATTTCTGCTGAAAAACACGTTTTGACCCTTTCTGCACACTGGGGTTAAGGGCTGAGTGTGTGGGCACTTCTGAGCCTTGCTGTTAGAAGTAGATTCAGTTGACTGAAAAAAAGTGTTTATTTCGGGCTGAAAAACACGTTTGAAAAGTGTGATGTTACTGCCCCATAACTTACATGGGGTTGACCAAACTTGCAGAAACATGTTTATTTCTGATGAAAAACACGTTTTGACCCTTTCTGCACACTGGGGTTAAGGGCTGAGTGTGTGGGCACTTCTGAGCCTTGCTGTTACAAGGAGATTCAGTTGTCTGAAAAAACGCGCTTATTTCGGGCTGAAAAACACGTTTTGAAAAGTGTGATGTTACTGCCCCATAACTTACATGGGGTTGACCAAACTTGCAGAAACATGTTTATTTCTGCTGAAAAACACGTTTTGACCCTTTCTGCACACTGGGGTTAAGGGCTGAGTGTGTGGGCACCTCTGAGCCTTGCTGTTACAAGGAGATTCAGTTGTCTGAAAAACGCGCTTATTTCGGGCTGAAAAACACGTTTTGAAAAGTGTGATGTTACTGCCCCATAACTTACATGGGGTTGACCAAACTTGCAGAAACATGTTTATTTCTGCTGAAAAACACGTTTTGACCCTTTCTGCACACTGGGATTAAGGGCTGAGTGTGTGGGCACTTCTGAGCCTTGCTGTTACAAGGATATTCAGTTGTCTGAAAAAACGCGTTTATTTCGGGCTGAAAAACACGTTTTGAAAAGTGTGATGTTACTGCCCCATAACTTACATGGGGTTTACCAAACTTGCAGAAACATGTTTATTTCTGCTGAAAAACACGTTTTGACCCTTTCTGCACACTGGGGTTAAGGGCTGAGTGTGTGGGCACTTCTGAGCCTTGCTGTTACAAGTAGATTCAGTTGCCTGAAAAAACGCGTTTATTTCGGGCTGAAAAACACGTTTTTGAAAAGAGTGATGTTACTGCCCCATAACTTACATGGGGTTGACCAAACTTGCAGAAACATGTTTATTTCTGCTGAAAAACACGTTTTGACCCTTTCTGCACACTGGGGTTAAGGGCTGAGTGTGTGGGCACTTCTGAGCCTTGCTGTTACAAGGAGATTCAGTTGTCTGAAAAAACGCGCTTATTTCGGGCTGAAAAACACGTTTTGAAAAGTGTGATGTTACTGCCCCATAACTTACATGGGGTTGACCAAACTTGCAGAAACATGTTTATTTCTGCTGAAAAACACGTTTTGACCCTTTCTGCACACTGGGGTTAAGGGCTGAGTGTGTGGGCACCTCTGAGCCTTGCTGTTACAAGGAGATTCAGTTGTCTGAAAAAACGCGCTTATTTCGGGCTGAAAAACACGTTTTGAAAAGTGTGATGTTACTGCCCCATAACTTACATGGGGTTGACCAAACTTGCAGAAACATGTTTATTTCTGCTGAAAAACACGTTTTGACCCTTTCTGCACACTGGGGTTAAGGGCTGAGTGTGTGGGCACTTCTGAGCCTTGCTGTTACAAGGATATTCAGTTGTCTGAAAAAACGCGTTTATTTCGGGCTGAAAAACACGTTTTGAAAAGTGTGATGTTACTGCCCCATAACTTACATGGGGTTGACCAAACTTGCAGAAACATGTTTATTTCTGCTGAAAAACACGTTTTGACCCTTTCTGCACACTGGGGTTAAGGGCTGAGTGTGTGGGCACTTCTGAGCCTTGCTGTTAAAAGTAGATTCAGTTGCCTGAAAAAACGCGTTTATTTCGGGCTGAAAAACACGTTTTGAAAAGAGTGATGTTACTGCCCCATAACTTACATGGGGTTGACCAACTTGCAGAAACATGTTTATTTCTGCTGAAAAACACGTTTTGACCCTTTCTGCACACTGGGGTTAAGGGCTGAGTGTGTGGGCACTTCTGAGCCTTGCTGTTACAAGGAGATTCAGTTGTCTGAAAAAACGCGCTTATTTCGGGCTGAAAAACACGTTTTGAAAAGTGTGATGTTACTGCCCCATAACTTACATGGGGTTGACCAAACTTGCAGAAACATGGTTTATTTCTGCTGAAAAACACGTTTTGACCCTTTCTGCACACTGGGGTTAAGGGCTGAGTGTGTGGGCACTTCTGAGCCTTGCTGTTACAAGTAGATTCAGTTGCCTGAAAAAACGTGTTTATTTCGGGCTGAAAAACACGTTTTGAAAAGTGTGATGTTACTGCCCCATAACTTACATGGGGTTGACCAAACTTGCAGAAACATGTTTATTTCTGCTGAAAAACACGTTTTGACCCTTTCTGCACACTGGGGTTAAGGGCTGAGTGTGTGGGCACTTCTGAGCCTTGCTGTTACAAGGAGATTCAGTTGTCTGAAAAACGCGCTTATTTCGGGCTGAAAAACACGTTTTGAAAAGTGTGATGTTACTGCCCCATAACTTACATGGGGTTGACCAAACTTGCAGAAACATGTTTATTTCTGCTGAAAAACACGTTTTGACCCTTTCTGCACACTGGGATTAAGGGCTGAGTGTGTGGGCACTTCTGAGCCTTGCTGTTACAAGGAGATTCAGTTGTCTGAAAAAACGCGTTTATTTCGGGCTGAAAAACACGTTTTGAAAAGTGTGATGTTACTGCCCCATAACTTACATGGGGTTGACCAAACTTGCAGAAACATGTTTATTTCTGCTGAAAAACACGTTTTGACCCTTTCTGCACACTGGGGTTAAGGGCTGAGTGTGTGGGCACCTCTGAGCCTTGCTGTTACAAGGAGATTCAGTTGTCTGAAAAAACGCGCTTATTTCGGGCTGAAAAACACGTTTTGAAAAGTGTGATGTTACTGCCCCATAACTTACATGGGGTTGACCAAACTTGCAGAAACATGTTTATTTCTGCTGAAAAACACGTTTTGACCCTTTCTGCACACTGGGGTTAAGGGCTGAGTGTGTGGGCACTTCTGAGCCTTGCTGTTACAAGGATATTCAGTTGTCTGAAAAAACGCGTTTATTTCGGGCTGAAAAACACGTTTTGAAAAGTGTGATGTTACTGCCCCATAACTTACATGGGGTTGACCAAACTTGCAGAAACATGTTTATTTCTGCTGAAAAACACGTTTTGACCCTTTCTGCACACTGGGGTTTAAGGGCTGAGTGTGTGGGCACTTCTGAGCCTTGCTGTTAAAGTAGATTCAGTTGCCTGAAAAAACGCGTTTATTTCGGGCTGAAAAACACGTTTTGAAAAGAGTGATGTTACTGCCCCATAACTTACATGGGGTTGACCAAACTTGCAGAAACATGTTTATTTCTGCTGAAAAACACGTTTTGACCCTTTCTGCACACTGGGGTTAAGGGCTGAGTGTGTGGGCACTTCTGAGCCTTGCTGTTACAAGGAGATTCAGTTGTCTGAAAAAACGCGCTTATTTCGGGCTGAAAAACACGTTTTGAAAAGTGTGATGTTACTGCCCCATAACTTACATGGGGTTGACCAAACTTGCAGAAACATGTTTATTTCTGCTGAAAAACACGTTTTGACCCTTTCTGCACACTGGGGTTAAGGGCTGAGTGTGTGGGCACCTCTGAGCCTTGCTGTTACAAGGAGATTCAGTTGTCTGAAAAAAACGCGCTTATTTCGGGGCTGAAAAACACGTTTTGAAAAGTGTGATGTTACTGTCCCATAACTTACATGGGGTTGACCAAACTTGCAGAAACATGTTTATTTCTGCTGAAAAACACGTTTTGACCCTTTCTGCACACTGGGGTTAAGGGCTGAGTGTGTGGGCACTTCTGAGCCTTGCTGTTACAAGTAGATTCAGTTGCCTGAAAAAACGTGTTTATTTCGGGCTGAAAAACACGTTTTGAAAAGTGTGATGTTACTGCCCCATAACTTACATGGGGTTGACCAAACTTGCAGAAACATGTTTATTTCTGCTGAAAAACACGTTTTGACCCTTTCTGCACACTGGGGTTAAGGGCTGAGTGTGTGGGCACTTCTGAGCCTTGCTGTTACAAGGAGATTCAGTTGTCTGAAAAAACGCGCTTATTTCGGGCTGAAAACACGTTTTGAAAAGTGTGATGTTACTGCCCCATAACTTACATGGGGTTGACCAAACTTGCAGAAACATGTTTATTTCTGCTGAAAAACACGTTTTGACCCTTTCTGCACACTGGGATTAAGGGCTGAGTGTGTGGGCACTTCTGAGCCTTGCTGTTACAAGGAGATTCAGTTGTCTGAAAAAACGCGCTTATTTCGGGCTGAAAAACACGTTTTGAAAAGTGTGATGTTACTGCCCCATAACTTACATGGGGTTGACCAAACTTGCAGAAACATGTTTATTTCTGCTGAAAAACACGTTTTGACCCTTTCTGCACACTGGGGGTTAAGGGCTGAGTGTGAGGGCACTTCTGAGCCTTGCTGTTACAAGGAGATTCAGTTGTCTAAAAAACGCGCTTATTTCGGGCTGAAAAACACGTTTTGAAAAGTGTGATGTTACTGCCCCATAACTTACATGGGGTTGACCAAACTTGCAGAAACATGTTTATTTCTGCTGAAAAACACGTTTTGACCCTTTCTGCACACTGGGGTTAAGGGCTGAGTGTGTGGGCACTTCTGAGCCTTGCTGTTAGAGTAGATATCAGTTGACTGAAAAAAAGT